>NC_135316.1:111749706-111964287 GCF_048772815.1 Callospermophilus lateralis
GCTCCCTGCTCTGTATGTCAGGTGATGGTGTCCCCCTCTTCCTCTCCTGCCTCCCCTGGTCTGTGTGTCAGGTGATGGTGGCCCTCTCTTCCTCTCCTGCTCCCTGGTCTGTGTGTCAGGTGATGGTGTCCCCCTCTTCCTCTCCTGCTCCCTGGTCTGTGTGTCAGGTGATGGTGTCCCCCCTCTTCCTCTCCTGCTCCCTGGTCTGTATGTCAGGTGATGCTGTCCCCCTCTTCCTCTCCTGCTCCCTGGTCTGTGTGTCAGGCGATGGTGTCCCCCTCTTCATCTCGTGCTCCCTGGTCTGTGTGTCAGGTGATGGTGTCCCCCTCTTCCTCTCCTGCTCCCTGGTCTGTGTGTCAGGTGATGGTGTCCCCCTCTTCCTCTCCTGCTCCCTGGTCTGTGTGTCAGGTGATGGTGTCCCCCTCTTCCTCTCCTGCTCCCTGGTCTGTGTGTCAGGTGATGGTGTCCCCCCTCTTCCTCTCCTGCTCCCTGGTCTGTGTGTCAGGTGATGGTGTCCCCCTCTTCCTCTCCTGCTCCCTGGTCTGTGTGTCAGGCGATGGTGTCCCCCTCTACCTCTCCTGCTTCCTGGTCTGTGTGTCAGGTGATGGTGTCCCCTTCTTCCTCTCCTGCTCCCTGGTCTGTGTGTCAGGTGATGGTGTCCCCCTCTACCTCTCCTGCTCCCTGGTCTGTGTGTCAGGTGATGGTGTCCCACCCTCTTCCTCTCCTGCTCCCTGGTCTGTGTGTCAGGTGATGGTGTCCCCTCTTCCTCTCCTGCTCCCTGGTCTGTGTGTCAGGTGATGGTGTCCCCACTCTTCCTCTCCTGCTCCCTGGTCGGTGTGTCAGGTGATGGTGTCCCCCTTCTTCCTCTCCTGCTCCCTGTCTGTGTGTCAGGTGATGGTATCCCCCTCTTCCTCTCCTGCTCCCTGGTCTGTGTGTCAGGTGATGGTATCCCCTCTTCCTCTCCTGCTCCCTGGTCTGTGTGTCAGGTGATGGTGTCCCCCTCTACCTCTCCTGCTCCCTGGTCTGTGTGTCAGGTAATGGTGTCCCCCTCTTCCTCTCCTGCTCCCTGGTCTGTGTGTCAGGTGATGCTGTCCCCCTCTTCCTCTCCTGCTCCCTGGTCTGTGTGTCAGGTGATGGTGTCCCACCCTCTTCCTCTCCTGCTCCCTGGTCTGTGTGTCAGGTAATGGTGTCCCCCTCTTCCTCTCCTGCTCCCTGGTCTGTGTGTCAGGTGATGGTGTCCCCTCTTCCTCTCCTGCTCCCTGGTCTGTGTCAGGTGATGCTGTCCCCCTCTTCCTCTCCTGCTCCCTGGTCTGTGTGTCAGGTGATGGTGTCCCCCTCTTCCTCTCCTGCTCCCTAGTCTGTGTGTCAGGTGATGGTGTCCCCCTCTTCCTCTCCTGCTCCCTGGTCTGTGTTTCAGGTGATGGTGTCCCCCTCTTCCTCTCCTGCTCCCTGCTCTGTGTGTCAGGTGATGGTGTCCCCTCTTCCTCTCCTGCTCCCTGGTCTGTGTCAGGTGATGGTGTCCCCCTCTTCCTCTCCTGCTCCCTGGTCTGTGTGTCAGGCGATGGTGTCCCCCTCTACCTCTCCTGCTTCCTGGTCTGTGTGTCAGGTGATGGTGTCCCCCTCTTCCTCTCCTGCTCCCTGGTCTGTGTGTCAGGTGATGGTGTCCCCCTCTTCCTCTCCTGCTCCCTTGTCTGTGTGTCAGGTGATGGTGTCCCCCTCTTCCTCTCCTGCTCCCTGGTCTGTGTGTCAGGTGATGGTGTCCCCCGCTTCCTCTCCTGCTCCCTGGTCTGTGTGTCAGGTGATGGTATCGCCCTCTTCCTCTCCTGCTCCCTGGTCTGTGTGTCAGGTGATGCTGTCCCCCTCTTCCTCTCCTGCTCCCTGGTCTGTGTGTCAGGTGATGGTGTCCCCTCTTCCTCTTCTGCTCCCTGGTCTGTGTGTCAGGTGATGGTGTCGCCCTCTTCCTCTCCTGCTCCCTGGTCTGTGTGTCAGGTGATGCTGTCTCCCTCTTCCTCTCCTGCTCCCTGGTCTGTGTGTCAGGTGATGGTGTCGCCCTCTTCCTCTCCTGCTCCCTGGTCTGTGTGTCAGGTGATGGTGTCGCCCTCTTCCTCTCCTGCTCCCTGGTCTGTGTGTCAGGTGATGCTGTCCCCCTCTTCCTCTCCTGCCTCCCTGGTCTGTGTGTCAGGTGATGGTGTCGCCCTCTTCCTCTTCTGCTCCCTGGTCTGTGTGTCAGGTGATGGTGTCGCCCTCTTCCTCTCCTGCTCCCTGGTCTGTGTGTCAGGTGATGCTGTCCCCCTCTTCCTCTCCTGCTCCCTGGTCTGTGTGTCAGGTGATGGTGTCTCCCTCTTCCTCTCCTGCTCCCTGGTCTGTGTGTCAGGTGATGGTGTCCCCCTCTTCCTCTCCTGCTCCCTGGTCTGTGTGTCAGGTGATGGTGTCCCCCTCTTCCTCTCCTGCTCCCTAGTCTGTGTGTCAGGCGATGGTGTCCCCCTCTTCCTCTCCTGCTCCCTGGTCTGTGTGTCAGGTGATGGTGTCCCCCTCTTCCTCTCCTGCTCCCTGGTCTGTGTGTCAGGTGATGGTGTCCCCCTCTTCCTCTCCTGCTCCCTGGTCTGTGTGTCAGGTGATGGTGTCCCCTCTTCCTCTCCTGCTCCCTGGTCTGTGTCAGGTGATGGTGTTCCCTCTTCCTCTCCTGCTCCCTGCTCTGTGTGTCAGGTGATGGTGTCCCCCTCTTCCTCTCCTGCTCCCTGGTCTGTGTGTCAGGTGATGGTGTCCCCCTCTTCCTCTCCTGCTCCCTGGTCTGTTTGTCAGGTGATGCTGTCCCCCTCTTCCTCTCCTGCTCCCTGGTCTGTGTGTCAGGTGATGGTGTCCCCCGCTTCCTCCTCCTGCTCCCTGGTCTGTGTGTCAGGTGATGGTGTCACCTCTTCCTCTCCTGCTCCCTGGTCTGTTTGTCAGGTGATGGTGTCCCCCTCTACCTCTCCTGCTCCCTGGTCTGTGTGTCAGGTGATGGTGTCCCCCTCTTCCTCTCCTGCTCCCTGGTCTGTGTGTCAGGTGATGGTGTCCCCCTCTTCCTCTCCTGCTCCCTGGTCTGTTTGTCAGGTGATGGTGTCCCCCTCTACCTCTCCTGCTCCCTGGTCTGTGTGTCAGGTGATGGTGTCCCCCGCTTCCTCTCCTGCTCCCTGGTCTGTGTGTCAGGTGATGGTGTCACCTCTTCCTCTCCTGCTCCCTGGTCTGTGTGTCAGGTGATGGTGTCCCCCTCTACCTCTCCTGCTCCCTGGTCTGTGTGTCAGGCGATGGTGTCCCCCTCTTCCTCTCCTGCTCCCTGGTCTGTGTGTCAGGTGATGGTGTCCCCCGCTTCCTCTCCTGCTCCCTGGTCTGTGTGTCAGGTGATGGTGTCCCCCTCTTCCTCTCCTGCTCCCTGGTCTGTTTGTCAGGTGATGGTGTCCCCCTCTTCCTCTCCTGCTCCCTGGTCTGTGTGTCAGGTGATGGTGTCCCCCGCTTCCTCTCCTGCTCCCTGGTCTGTGTGTCAGGTGATGGTGTCACCTCTTCCTCTCCTGCTCCCTGGTCTGTGTGTCAGGTGATGGTGTCCCCCTCTACCTCTCCTGCTCCCTGGTCTGTGTGTCAGGCGATGGTGTCCCCCTCTTCCTCTCCTGCTCCCTGGTCTGTGTGTCAGGTGATGGTGTCCCCCTCTTCCTCTCCTGCTCCCTGGTCTGTGTGTCAGGTGATGGTGTCCCCCTCTTCCTCTCCTGCTCCCTGGTCTGTGTGTCAGGTGATGGTGTCCCCCTCTTCCTCTCCTGCTCCCTGGTCTGTGTGTCAGGTGATGGTGTCCCCCTCTTCCTCTCCTGCTCCCTGGTCTGTGTGTCAGGTGATGGTGTCCCCCTCTTCCTCTCCTGCTCCCTGGTCTGTGTGTCAGGTGATGGTGTCCCCCCTCTTCCTCTCCTGCTCCCTGGTCTGTGTGTCAGGCGATGGTGTCCCCCTCTTCCTCTCCTGCTCCCTGGTCTGTGTGTCAGGTGATGGTGTCCCCCTCTTCCTCTCCTGCTCCCTGGTCTGTGTGTCAGGTGATGGTGTCCCCCTCTTCCTCTCCTGCTCCCTGGTCTGTGTGTCAGGTGATGGTGTCCCCCTCTTCCTCTCCTGCTCCCTGGTCTGTGTGTCAGGTGATGGTGTCCCCCTCTTCCTCTCCTGCTCCCTGGTCTGTGTGTCAGGTGATGGTGTCCCCCTCTACCTCTCCTGCTCCCTGGTCTGTGTGTCAGGTGATGGTGTCCCCCTCTTCCTCTCCTCCTCCCTGGTCTGTGTGTCAGGTGATGGTGTCCCCCTCTTCCTCTCCTGCTCCCTGGTCTGTGTGTCAGGTGATGGTGTCCCCCTCTTTCTCTCCTCCTCCCTGGTCTGTGTGTCAGGTGATGGTGTCCCCCTCTTCCTCTCCTGCTCCCTGGTCTGTGTGTCAGGTGATGGTGTCGCCCTCTTCCTCTCCTGCTCCCTGGTCTGTGTGTCAGGTGATGGTGTCCCCCTCTTCCTCTCCTCCTCCCTGGTCTGTGTGTCAGGTGATGTTGTCCCCCTCTTCCTCTCCTGCTCCCTGGTCTGTGTGTCAGGTGATGGTGTCGCCCTCTTCCTCTCCTGCTCCCTGGTCTGTGTGTCAGGTGATGGTGTCCCCCTCTTCCTCTCCTCCTCCCTGGTCTGTGTGTCAGGTGATGGTGTCCCCCTCTCCTCTCCTGCTCCCTGGTCTGTGTGTCAGGTGATGGTGTCCCCCTCTTCCTCTCCTGCTCCCTGGTCTGTGTGTCAGGTGATGCTGTCCCCCTCTTCCTCTCCGGCTCCCTGGTCTGTGTGTCAGGTGATGCTGTCCCCCTCTTCCTCTCCTGCTCCCTGGTCTGTGTGTCAGGTGATGGTGTCCCTCTCTTCCTCTCCTGCTCCCTGGTCTGTGTGTCAGGTGATGGTGTCCCCCTCTTCCTCTCCTGCTCCCTGGTCTGTGTGTCAGGTGATGGTGTCCCCTCTTCCTCTCCTGCTCCCTGGTCTGTGTGTCAGGTGATGGTGTCCCCCTCTTCCTCTCCTGCTCCCTGGTCTGTGTGTCAGGTGATGGTGTCCCCCTCTTCCTCTCCTGCTCCCTGGTCTGTGTGTCAGGTGATGGTGTCCCCCTCTTCCTCTCCTGCTCCCTGGTCTGTGTGTCAGGTGATGGTGTCCCTCTCTTCCTCTCCTGCTCCCTGGTCTGTGTGTCAGGTGATGGTGTCCCCCTCTTCCTCTCCTGCTCCCTGGTCTGTGTGTCAGGTGATGGTGTCCCCCTCTTCCTCTCCTGCTCCCTGGTCTGTGTGTCAGGTGATGGTGTCCCTCTCTTCCTCTCCTGCTCCCTGGTCTGTGTGTCAGGTGATGGTGTCCCCCTCTTCCTCTCCTGCTCCCTGGTCTGTGTGTCAGGTGATGGTGTCCCCCTCTTCCTCTCCTGCTCCCTGGTCTGTGTGTCAGGTGATGGTATCCCCCTCTTCCTCTCCTGCTCCCTGGTCTGTGTGTCAGGTGATGGTGTCCCCCCTCTTCCTCTCCTGCTCCCTAGTCTGTGTGTCAGGTGATGGTGTCCCCCTCTTCCTCTCCTGCTCCCTGGTCTGTGTGTCAGGTGATGGTGTCCCCCTCTTCCTCTCCTGCTCCCTGGTCTGTGTGTCAGGTGATGGTGTCCCCTCTTCCTCTCCTGCTCCCTGGTCTGTGTGTCAGGTGATGGTGTCCCCCTCTTCCTCTCCTGCTCCCTGGTCTGTGTGTCAGGTGATGGTGTCCCCCTCTTCCTCTCCTGCTCCCTGGTCTGTGTGTCAGGTGATGGTGTCGCCCTCTTCCTCTCCTGCTCCCTGGTCTGTGTGTCAGGTGATGGTGTTCCCCTCTTCCTCTCCTGCTCCCTGGTCTGTGTGTCAGGTGATGGTGTCCCCCTCTTCCTCTCCTGCTCCCTGGTCTGTGTGTCAGGTGATGGTGTCCCCCTCTTCCTCTCCTGCTCCCTGGTCTGTGTGTCAGGTGATGGTGTCCCACCCTCTTCCTCTCCTGCTCCCTGGTCTGTGTGTCAGGTGATGGTGTCCCCCTCTTCCTCTCCTGCTCCCTGGTCTGTGTGTCAGGTGATGGTGTCCCCCTCTTCCTCTCCTGCTCCCTGGTCTGTGTGTCAGGTGATGGTGTCCCCCTCTTCCTCTCCTGCTCCCTGGTCTGTGTGTCAGGTGATGGTGTCCCCCTCTTCCTCTCCTGCTCCCTGGTCTGTGTGTCAGGTGATGGTGTCCCCCTCTTCCTCTCCTGCTCCCTGGTCTGTGTGTCAGGTGATGGTGTCCCACCCTCTTCCTCTCCTGCTCCCTGGTCTCTGTGTCAGGTGATGGTGTCCCCCTCTTCCTCTCCTGCTCCCTGGTCTGTGTGTCAGGTGATGGTGTCCCCCTCTTCCTCTCCTGCTCCCTGGTCTCTGTGTCAGGTGATGGTGTCCCCCTCTTCCTCTCCTGCTCCCTGGTCTGTGTGTCAGGCGATGGTGTCCCCCTCTTCCTCTCCTGCTCCCTGCTCTGTATGTCAGGTGATGGTGTCCCCCTCTTCCTCTCCTGCTCCCTGGTCTGTGTGTCAGGTGATGGTGTCCCCCTCTTCCTCTCCTGCTCCCTGGTCTGTGTGTCAGGTGATGGTGTCCCCCTCTTCCTCTCCTGCTCCCTGGTCTGTGTGTCAGGTGATGGTGTCCCCCTCTTCCTCTCCTGCTCCCTGCTCTGTATGTCAGGTGATGGTGTCCCCCTCTTCCTCTCCTGCTCCCTGGTCTGTGTGTCAGGTGATGGTGTCCCCCTCTTCCTCTCCTGCTCCCTGGTCTGTGTGTCAGGTGATGCTGTCCCCCTCTTCCTCTCCTGCTCCCTGGTCTGTCAGGTGATGGTGTCCCCCTCTTCCTCTCCTGCTCCCTGGTCTGTGTGTCAGGTGATGGTGTCCCCCTCTTCCTCTCCTGCTCCCTGGTCTGTATGTCAGGTGATGGTGTCCCCCTCTTCCTCTCCTGCTCCCTGGTCTGTGTGTCAGGTGATGGTGTCCCCCTCTTCCTCTCCTGCTCCCTGGTCTGTGTGTCAGGTGATGGTGTCCCCCTCTTCCTCTCCTGCTCCCTGGTCTGTGTGTCAGGTGATGGTGTCCCCCTCTTCCTCTCCTGCTCCCTGGTCTGTGTGTCAGGTGATGCTGTCCCCCTCTTCCTCTCCTGCTCCCTGGTCTGTCAGGTGATGGTGTCCCCCTCTTCCTCTCCTGCTCCCTGGTCTGTGTGTCAGGTGATGGTGTCCCCCTCTTCCTCTCCTGCTCCCTGGTCTGTATGTCAGGTGATGGTGTCCCCCTCTTCCTCTCCTGCTCCCTGGTCTGTGTGTCAGGTGATGGTGTCCCCCTCTTCCTCTCCTGCTCCCTGGTCTGTGTGTCAGGTGATGGTGTCCCCCTCTTCCTCTCCTGCTCCCTGGTCTGTGTGTCAGGTGATGGTGTCCCCCTCTTCCTCTCCTGCTCCCTAGTGTGTGTGTCAGGTGATGGTGTCCCCCTCTTCCTCTCCTGCTCCCTGCTCTCTGTGTCAGGTGATGGGTCCCCCTCTTCCTCTCCTGCTCCCTGGTCTGTGTGTCAGGTGATGGTGTCCCCCTCTTCCTCTCCTGCTCCCTGCTCTGTATGTCAGGTGATGGTGTCCCCCTCTTCCTCTCCTGCTCCCTGGTCTGTGTGTCAGGTGATGGTGTCCCCCTCTTCCTCTCCTGCTCCCTGGTCTGTGTGTCAGGTGATGCTGTCCCCCTCTTCCTCTCTGCTCCCTGGTCTGTGTGTCAGGTGATGGTGTCCCACCCTCTTCCTCTCCTGCTCCCTGCTCTGTATGTCAGGTGATGGTGTCCCACCCTCTTCCTCTCCTGCTCCCTGGTCTGTGTGTCAGGTGATGGTGTCCCACCCTCTTCCTCTCTGCTCCCTGGTCTGTGTGTCAGGTGATGGTGTCCCACCCTCTTCCTCTCCTGCTCCCTGCTCTGTATGTCAGGTGATGGTGTCCCCCTCTTTCTCTCCTGCTCCCTGGTCTGTTTGTCAGGTGATGCTGTCCCCCTCTTTCTCTCCTGCTCCCTGGTCTGTGTGTCAGGTGATGCTGTCCCCCTCTTTCTCTCCTGCTCCCTTCTCTGTGTGTCAGGTGATGCTCTTCCATCCTCTTCCCTTTCCTTTGCTTTTCTTTTCCTGGTCTTTAGGATGATTGGGTTTCCTCCTCTTTCTTCTATTTTTTTGTTAGGATGCCTACATCCCTCTGTCTTCCTCTAGCATCTGAGCCCAGCTGTGGTTATCCATATTGCACACTTAGAATCAATGAGACCACATGTATATACTTTTTTTTTTTAACTTTTGAGATGAGTTCTCTCTGATGGTGCCTCAGATATGAACCCTCCCGATTCCATCTTCTTAGGAGCTGGTGTCTGGAATGCACACCTCCAGTCCCTCATCCTTGTAGGAGCTGCTGTCTGGAATGCACACCACCAGGCCCAGCTTCTTGGATAATTTATATGCAATAAGGGTCCAAGATAACACCATGGTAAAATAAAGGTTTATAACATATCAGATTTATGTTGAGGTAAGAGCTCTGGCCTTTAACTCATACAAGACACAGACACATACACACACACACACACACACACACACACAACTGGAAATGGATTAAAGGCCTTGGTGTAAATTCTCGAACTATAAAACTCTGCAAGGAAACAAGAGAAAGCCTCTTGCCTGGGGTGGACAGTTTTCTTAGCCAGGGCCTACGAAGCCGAAGCCGTTTTGAAGAGTGATATGACCTCACTGAATTGAGAACTGCTCTTCTGAAGTCACCATTAAGGAAAAGAAAGGGCCAATGAACGTGCGACTCCTCAGTCTCCCTGGTGGCGCCAGGCTCAGGAGGGCCTGCCGTGTGCAGTCGTCAAGTGCGACCCGCTTCCCTCCAGAGTGCTGATGAAGGAGCAGAGCTGCCCTTCCCTGGCCATGGGCTCCACTCCCACACATAGGCCCAGAGAGATGCAGTGCCGTCCACACAAGGACGTGTGCGCACAGGATTTCAATGCCCAGACTCATGAACACTGGATGCTGGTGCCTGGTGGAGCGCACACGCGGTTCCTGGCCCAGGGAATGTGACCACATGCAGTCACACTGCCCAGTCCCCCATGGGACTCTGAGCCTATGGATCCACTTTTGGCGAGGCCGGGTGGAGAGAGGGGCTATGGAAGAGCCCTCAGTGTGGCCGAGGTGGTGAGCAGGTTTGGAGCAGGCTGGTTCAGGGTAAAGGTCCTGTGTGGGGCACAGAGCAGGACAAACCGTTTCAGGGGCATCTTGTTGGGCGCAAGCCACCATCTGGGCCTTGGAGAGGGACAGTTCTCCTAACCCAGTAATCCCCTTCACCAGCATCTGTGTGGGGTGTCCCCTGGCTTGACCCTGAACAGAAAGTCACAGGAGCCTGTGCATTCTGGTCTGCTCTGCTCCCCCAGCCCTGGTCTCTTTCTGTTTGGCGCAACCCAGCGAGACCCTGTCTCAAGATTAAAAAAAAAAAAAAAAAGTTGGAGGTGTGCTCAGTGGTAGAGGGCCTGGGTTTAATACCAGCACTGTAAAAAAAAGGAGAAAGGGAAGGGTCCTGGGGGCTGGGCTGCTCCATGCACAGGCCAACTGGGGCTACCAGGGGCCTCTGCTGTGCCCTACACAGTCCAACCCGGCCTACCAGGGACCAAAATGGCCCTCTTTCCAGGGCTCAGCAGCTCCCACAGATGGCTCCCTCTGAGAGCCCCAGGGAGTGTCCCTCTGTCTGGTGTGCTGCAGAGCTGCTTTGCAGCTCTGAGGTCTGGCGTAGGGGCCACTGGCTCCGAAACCCTTTAATACGTCAAAGGATCCACGTTTGCCACTTATCAGCGCCTGCCCATTCCTGGAGAACCGAAGACCAGGCTGACGGAGACACACCCTGGAGGGGAAAAGGAAGCCGAGCCTTTGTCTCCAGGCCAGGCCCAGGGCTTCCGGGGTCCCTGAGGGTTTTCATGACACACTCTGGCCTTCACCCTGATGCAGGGACTGGGGGAACCCCAGACTACTCAGGATGGGGCTGGCTGCAGAAGAACCTGCCATAATGTAACTGCAAGACCTCCCTGGAGTGCAGGACCGAGCCAAGCCAACGTGGAGGACTTCTCAGTCAGGGCTGAGTGCATCTGAACTGGTGCTGAGAGGAAGTGGTGCTGTGGCCATGCTGTGGATCCCAGGGAACCCCAGGGGCCCAGCACGCAGGACGTGTGGCTGCGAGGGAAGAGCGTGGTCTGCTGCTGTTGGGCTAACATGGGCAGTCTGGAAAATGAAGCCCCATTTTCTGGGTTTCCCTTAACTCAGGGGTGAGCTCCGCGTGTGCTGAGCTGTGATAGGAAGGAACGGCAGGTGGGATTTGTGCTCTCCCTGTGTGCACAGTCAGAACACAGATTCACAAACACACAGGACCCAGCCTGCAAACCCAGGTCCGTGTTCTTCCCGTCTTGTCTCTGGAAGAAGGCTGCTCTTGGCTGAGCTGAAAGCATCCGACAGATACGCCTCCTATCCCAGGGTCTCCACACAGGCACACAGGAAAACACACGTTCACAAATTGCTTCCCCTTGCTGTTCTGCCTTGTGGTAAAACATCAGACCTCGGGTACAGCTCCCAACAGCAGAGTGGATTCTGGGCAGCTGGGATGGGGGAACCAGACTGGAGATGAAGAGACAGGCACAAGAATGACGAGGAGGTTACCAAGGAAGAGGGGTACTGGCAGGAGAGGGGACTACCGGGGAGAACCAAGAGAGAGCACACCATAACCTGTCCTGAGTGACGCCATGATGTGTACAACAGCACCTCTGTACAAACAGTACTCAGAGCAGGCACAGCCTGAAAAACAATGTCCGACACACCATGGAGTCTTCAGGTCAGGCACAGCCTGAAAAACACTGTCCTACACACCATGGAGTCTTCAGGGCAGGCACAGAATAAGATTGCTGTTCTACACACCATGGAGTCACTCAGAGCAGGCACAGCCTGAGGACTGCTGTTCTACACACCATGGAGTCACCAGGGCAGGCACAGCCTGAGGACCGCTGTTTTACACACCATGGAGTCACTCAGGGCAGGCACAGCCTGAGGACCGCTGTTCTACACACCATGGAGTCACTAGGGCAGACACAGCCTGAGGACTGCTGTCCTACACACCATGGAGTCACCAGGGCAGGCACAGCCTGAGGACTGCTGTTCCACACACCATGGAGTCACTAGAGCAGACACAGCCTGAGGACTGCTGTTCTACACACCATGGAGTCACCAGGGCAGGCGCAGCCTGAGGACTGCTGTTCTACACACCATGGAGTCACTAGGGCAGACACAGCCTGAGGACTGCTGTCCTACACACCATGGAGTCACTCAGGGCAGGCACAGCCTGAGGACTGCTGTTCTACACACCATGGAGTCACTAGGGCAGGCACAGCCTGAGGACTGCTGTTCTACACACCATGGAGTCACCAGGGGAGGCACAGCCTGAGGACTGCTGTTCCACACACCATGGAGTCACTAGGGCAGACACAGCCTGAGGACTGCTGTTCTACACACCATGGAGTCACTAGGGCAGACACAGCCTGAGGACTGCTGTCCTACACACCATGGAGTCACTAGGGCAGCCACAGCCTGAGGACTGCTGTTCTACACACCATGGAGTCACTCGGGCAGGCACAGCCTGAGGACTGCTGTTCTACACACCATGGAGTCACTAGGGCAGGCACAGCCTGAGGACTGCTGTTCTACACACCATGGAGTCACTAGGGCAGCCACAGCCTGAGGACTGCTGTTCTACACACCATGGAGTCACTCGGGCAGGCACAGCCTGAGGACTGCTGTCCTACACACCATGGAGTCACCAGGGCAGGCACAGCCTGAGGACTGCTGTTCTACACACCATGGAGTCACCAGGGCAGGCACAGCCTGAGGACTGCTGTTCTACACACCATGGAGTCACTAGGGCAGGCACAGCCTGAGGACCGCTGTTCTACACACCATGGAGTCACTAGGGCAGACACAGCCTGAGGACTGCTGTCCTACACACCATGGAGTCACTAGGGCAGCCACAGCCTGAGGACTGCTGTCCTACACACCATGGAGTCACTAGGGCAGGCACAGCCTGAGGACTGCTGTTCTACACACCATGGAGTCACTAGGGCAGACACAGCCTGAGGACTGCTGTTCTACACACCATGGAGTCACTCACTAGGGCAGACACAACCTGAGGACTGCTGTTCTACACACCATGGAGTCACTAGGGCAGCCACAGCCTGAGGACTGCTGTCCTACACACCATGGAGTCACTAGGGCAGGCACAGCCTGAGGACTGCTGTTCTACACACCATGGAGTCACTAGGGCAGACACAGCCTGAGGACTGCTGTTCTACACACCATGGAGTCACTCACTAGGGCAGACACAGCCTGAGGAATGCTCTTCTACACACCATGGAGTCACTAGGGCAGCCACAGCCTGAGGACTGCTGTTCTACACACCATGGAGTCACTAGGGCAGACACAGCCTGAGGACCGCTGTCCTACACACCATGGAGTCACCAGGGCAGACGCAGCCTGAGGAATGTTGTTCCACACACCATGGAGTCACTAGGGCAGACACAGCCTGAGGACTGCTGTTCTACACACCATGGAGTCACCAGGGCAGGCGCAGCCTGAGGACTGCTGTCCTACACACCATGGAGTCACTAGGGCAGACACAGCCTGAGGACTGCTGTTCTACACACCATGGAGTCACTAGGGCAGGCACAGCCTGAGGACTGCTGTTCCACACACCATGGAGTCACTAGGGCAGACACAGCCTGAGGACTGCTGTTCTACACACCATGGAGTCACTCGGGCAGGCACAGCCTGAGGACTGCTGTTCTACACACCATGGAGTCACTCAGGGCAGGCACAGCCTGAGGACTGCTGTCCTACACACCATGGAGTCACTCAGGGCAGGCACAGCCTGAGGACTGCTGTCCTACACACCATGGAGTCACTCAGGGCAGGCACAGCCTGAGGACTGCTGTTCTACACACCATGGAGTCACTAGGGCAGGCACAGCCTGAGGACTGCTGTCCTACACACCATGGAGTCACTCAGGGCAGGCACAGCCTGAGGACTGCTGTTCCACACACCATGGAGTCACTCAGGGCAGGCACAGCCTGAGGACTGCTGTCCTACACACCATGGAGTCACTAGGGCAGGCACAGCCTGAGGACTGCTGTTCTACACACCATGGAGTCACTCAGGGCAGGCACAGCCTGAGGACTGCTGTTCTACACACCATGGAGTCACTAGTGCAGGCTCAGCCTGAGGACTGCTGTTCCACACACCATGGAGTCACCAGGGCAGGCACAGCCTGAGGACTGCTGTTCCACACACCATGGAGTCACTAGGGCAGGCACAGCCTGAGGACTGCTGTTCTACACACCATGGAGTCACTAGGGCAGGCACAGCCTGAGGACTGCTGTTCTACACACCATGGAGTCACTAGGGCAGGCACAGCCTGAGGACTGCTGTTCCACACACCATGGAGTCACCAGGGCAGGCACAGCCTGAGGACTGCTGTTCCACACACCATGGAGTCACTAGGGCAGGCACAGCCTGAGGACTGCTGTTCTACACACCATGGAGTCACTCAGGGCAGGCACAGCCTGAGGACTGCTGTTCCACACACCATGGAGTCACTAGGGCAGGCACAGCCTGAGGACTGCTGTTCTACACACCATGGAGTCACCAGGGCAGGCACAGCCTGAGGACTGCTGTTCCACACACCATGGAGTCACTAGGGCAGGCACAGCCTGAGGACTGCTGTTCTACACACCATGGAGTCACTAGGGCAGGCACAGCCTGAGGACTGCTGTTCCACACACCATGGAGTCACTAGGGCAGGCACAGCCTGAGGACTGCTGTTCTACACACCATGGAGTCACCAGGGCAGGCACAGCCTGAGGACTGCTGTTCCACACACCATGGAGTCACTAGGGCAGGCACAGCCTGAGGACTGCTGTTCTACACACCATGGAGTCACTAGGGCAGGCACAGCCTGAGGACTGCTGTTCCACACACCATGGAGTCACTAGGGCAGGCACAGCCTGAGGACTGCTGTTCTACACACCATGGAGTCACCAGGGCAGGCACAGCCTGAGGACTGCTGTTCCACACACCATGGAGTCACTAGGGCAGGTACAGCCTGAGGACTGCTGTTCCACACACCATGGAGTCACTCAGCGCAGGCACAGCCTGAGGACTGCTGTTCTACACACCATGGAGTCACTCGGGCAGGCACAGCCTGAGGACTGCTGTTCTGCACACCATGGAGTCACCAGGGCAGGCACAGCCTGAGGACTGCTGTTCTGCACACTGTGGAGTCACTAGGGCAGACACAGCCTGAGGACTGCTGTTCTACACACCATGGAGTCACTAGGGCAGGCACAGCCTGAGGACTGCTGTTCCACACATCATGGAGTCACTAGGGCAGACACAGCCTGAGGACTGCTGTTCTGTACACCATGGAGTCACTCAGGGCAGGCACAGCCTGAGGACTGCTGTTCCACACACCATGGAGTCACTAGGGCAGACACAGCCTGAGGACTGCTGTTCTACACACCATGGAGTCACTAGGGCAGGCACAGCCTGAGGACTGCTGTTCCACACATCATGGAGTCACTAGGGCAGGCACAACCTGAGGACTGCTGTTCTACCCACCATGGAGTCACTAGGGCAGGCACAGCCTGAGGACTGCTGTTCTACACACCATGGAGTCACTAGGGCAGACACAGCCTGAGGACTGCTGTTCTACACACCATGGAGTCACTAGGGCAGGCGCAGCCTGAGGACTGCTGTCCTACACACCATGGAGTCACTAGGGCAGGCGCAGCCTGAGGACTGCTGTTCTGCACACTGTGGAGTCACTAGGGCAGGCACAGCCTGAGGACTGCTGTCCTACACACCATGGAGTCACTAGGGCAGGCACAGCCTGAGGACTGCTGTTCCACACACCATGGAGTCACTAGGGCAGGCGCAGCCTGAGGACTGCTGTCCTACACACCATGGAGTCACTAGGGCAGGCGCATCCTGAGGACTGCTGTTCTGCACACTGTGGAGTCACTAGGGCAGGCACAGCCTGAGGACTGCTGTTCTACACACCATGGAGTCACTAGGGCAGGCACAGTCTGAGGACTGCTGTTCCACACACCATGGAGTCACTAGGGCAGGCGCAGCCTGAGGACTGCTGTCCTACACACCACGGAGTCACCAGGGCAGACACAGCCTGAGGACTGCTGTTCTACACACCATGGAGTCACCAGGGCAGGCACAGCCTGAGGACTGCTGTCCTACACACCATGGAGTCACTAGGGCAGACACAGCCTGAGGACTGCTGTTCTACACACCATGGAGTCACTAGGGCAGACACAGCCTGAGGACTGCTGTCCTACACACCACGGAGTCACCAGGGCAGACACAGCCTGAGGACTGCTGTTCTACACACCATGGAGTCACCAGGGCAGGCACAGCCTGAGGACTGCTGTCCTACACACCATGGAGTCACTCAGGGCAGGCACAGCCTGAGGACTGCTGTCCTACACACCATGGAGTCACTCAGGGCAGGCACAGCCTGAGGACTGCTGTCCTACACACCATGGAGTCACCCAGGGCAGACACAGCCTGAGGACTGCTGTCCTACACACCATGGAGTCACTCAGGGCAGGCACAGCCTGAGGACTGCTGTTCTACACACCATGGAGTCACTAGGGCAGACACAGCCTGAGGACTGCTGTTCTACACACCATGGAGTCACTAGGGCAGACACAGCCTGAGGACTGATGTTCTACACACCATGGAGTCACTAGGGCAGACACAGCCTGAGGACTGCTGTTCTACACACCATGGAGTCACTAGGGCAGACACAGCCTGAGGACTGATGTTCTACACACCATGGAGTCACTAGGGCAGACACAGCCTGAGGACTGCTGTCCTACACACCATGGAGTCACTAGGGCAGACACAGCCTGAGGACTGCTGTTCTACACACCATGGAGTCACTAGGGCAGACGCAGCCTGAGGACTGCTGTCCTACACACCATGGAGTCACCAGGGCAGGCGCAGCCTGAGGACTGCTGTTCTACACACCATGGAGTCACTAGGGCAGGCACAGCCTGAGGACTGCTGTTCTACACACCATGGAGTCACCAGGGCAGGCACAGCCTGAGGACTGCTGTCCTACACACCATGGAGTCACCAGGGCAGGCACAGCCTGAGGACTGCTGTTCTACACACCATGGAGTCACCAGGGCAGGCACAGCCTGAGGACTGCTGTTCTACACACCATGGAGTCACTAGGGCAGGCACAGCCTGAGGACCGCTGTTCTACACACCATGGAGTCACTAGGGCAGACACAGCCTGAGGACTGCTGTCCTACACACCATGGAGTCACTAGGGCAGCCACAGCCTGAGGACTGCTGTCCTACACACCATGGAGTCACTAGGGCAGGCACAGCCTGAGGACTGCTGTTCTACACACCATGGAGTCACTAGGGCAGACACAGCCTGAGGACTGCTGTTCTACACACCATGGAGTCACTCACTAGGGCAGACACAACCTGAGGACTGCTGTTCTACACACCATGGAGTCACTAGGGCAGCCACAGCCTGAGGACTGCTGTCCTACACACCATGGAGTCACTAGGGCAGGCACAGCCTGAGGACTGCTGTTCTACACACCATGGAGTCACTAGGGCAGACACAGACTGAGGACTGCTGTTCTACACACCATGGAGTCACTCACTAGGGCAGACACAGCCTGAGGACTGCTGTTCTACACACCATGGAGTCACTAGGGCAGCCACAGCCTGAGGACTGCTGTTCTACACACCATGGAGTCACTAGGGCAGACACAGCCTGAGGACCGCTGTCCTACACACCATGGAGTCACCAGGGCAGACGCAGCCTGAGGAATGTTGTTCCACACACCATGGAGTCACTAGGGCAGACACAGCCTGAGGACTGCTGTTCTACACACCATGGAGTCACCAGGGCAGGCGCAGCCTGAGGACTGCTGTCCTACACACCATGGAGTCACTAGGGCAGACACAGCCTGAGGACTGCTGTTCTACACACCATGGAGTCACTAGGGCAGGCACAGCCTGAGGACTGCTGTTCCACACACCATGGAGTCACTAGGGCAGACACAGCCTGAGGACTGCTGTTCTACACACCATGGAGTCACTCGGGCAGGCACAGCCTGAGGACTGCTGTTCTACACACCATGGAGTCACTCAGGGCAGGCACAGCCTGAGGACTGCTGTCCTACACACCATGGAGTCACTCAGGGCAGGCACAGCCTGAGGACTGCTGTTCTACACACCATGGAGTCACTAGGGCAGGCACAGCCTGAGGACTGCTGTCCTACACACCATGGAGTCACTCAGGGCAGGCACAGCCTGAGGACTGCTGTTCCACACACCATGGAGTCACTCAGGGCAGGCACAGCCTGAGGACTGCTGTCCTACACACCATGGAGTCACTAGGGCAGGCACAGCCTGAGGACTGCTGTTCTACACACCATGGAGTCACTCAGGGCAGGCACAGCCTGAGGACTGCTGTTCTACACACCATGGAGTCACTAGTGCAGGCTCAGCCTGAGGACTGCTGTTCTACACACCATGGAGTCACTCGGGCAGGCACAGCCTGAGGACTGCTGTTCTGCACACCATGGAGTCACCAGGGCAGGCACAGCCTGAGGACTGCTGTTCTGCACACTGTGGAGTCACTAGGGCAGACACAGCCTGAGGACTGCTGTTCTACACACCATGGAGTCACTAGGGCAGGCACAGCCTGAGGACTGCTGTTCCACACATCATGGAGTCACTAGGGCAGACACAGCCTGAGGACTGCTGTTCTGTACACCATGGAGTCACTCAGGGCAGGCACAGCCTGAGGACTGCTGTTCCACACACCATGGAGTCACTAGGGCAGACACAGCCTGAGGACTGCTGTTCTACACACCATGGAGTCACTAGGGCAGGCACAGCCTGAGGACTGCTGTTCCACACATCATGGAGTCACTAGGGCAGGCACAACCTGAGGACTGCTGTTCTACCCACCATGGAGTCACTAGGGCAGGCACAGCCTGAGGACTGCTGTTCTACACACCATGGAGTCACTAGGGCAGACACAGCCTGAGGACTGCTGTTCTACACACCATGGAGTCACTAGGGCAGGCGCAGCCTGAGGACTGCTGTCCTACACACCATGGAGTCACTAGGGCAGGCGCAGCCTGAGGACTGCTGTTCTGCACACTGTGGAGTCACTAGGGCAGGCACAGCCTGAGGACTGCTGTCCTACACACCATGGAGTCACTAGGGCAGGCACAGCCTGAGGACTGCTGTTCCACACACCATGGAGTCACTCGGGCAGGCACAGCCTGAGGACTGCTGTCCTACACACCATGGAGTCACTAGGGCAGGCGCATCCTGAGGACTGCTGTTCTGCACACTGTGTAGTCACTAGGGCAGGCACAGCCTGAGGACTGCTGTTCTACACACCATGGAGTCACTAGGGCAGGCACAGTCTGAGGACTGCTGTTCCACACACCATGGAGTCACTAGGGCAGGCGCAGCCTGAGGACTGCTGTCCTACACACCACGGAGTCACCAGGGCAGACACAGCCTGAGGACTGCTGTTCTACACACCATGGAGTCACCAGGGCAGGCACAGCCTGAGGACTGCTGTCCTACACACCATGGAGTCACTAGGGCAGACACAGTCTGAGGACTGCTGTTCTACACACCATGGAGTCACTAGGGCAGGCACAGCCTGAGGACTGCTGTTCTACATACCATGGAGTCACTAAGGCAGGCACAGCCTGAGGACTGCTGTTCTGCACACCATGGAGTCACTAAGGCAGGCACAGCCTGAGGACTGCTGTTCTGCACACCATGGAGTCACTAGGGCAGACACAGCCTGAGGACTGCTGTCCTACACACCACGGAGTCACCAGGGCAGACACAGCCTGAGGACTGCTGTTCTACACACCATGGAGTCACCAGGGCAGGCACAGCCTGAGGACTGCTGTCCTACACACCATGGAGTCACTCAGGGCAGGCACAGCCTGAGGACTGCTGTCCTACACACCATGGAGTCACTAAGGCAGGCACAGCCTGAGGACTGCTGTTCTGCACACCATGGAGTCACTAGGGCAGGCACAGCCAGAGGACTGCTGTCCTACACACCATGGAGTCACTAAGGCAGGCACAGCCTGAGGACTGCTGTTCTGCACACCATGGAGTCACTAGGGCAGACACAGCCTGAGGACTGCTGTCCTACACACCACGGAGTCACCAGGGCAGACACAGCCTGAGGACTGCTGTTCTACACACCATGGAGTCACCAGGGCAGGCACAGCCTGAGGACTGCTGTCCTACACACCATGGAGTCACTTAGGGCAGGCACAGCCTGAGGACTGCTGTCCTACACACCATGGAGTCACTCAGGGCAGGCACAGCCTGAGGACTGCTGTCCTACACACCATGGAGTCACCCAGGGCAGACACAGCCTGAGGACTGCTGTCCTACACACCATGGAGTCACTCAGGGCAGGCACAGCCTGAGGACTGCTGTTCTACACACCATGGAGTCACTAGGGCAGACACAGCCTGAGGACTGCTGTTCTACACACCATGGAGTCACTAGGGCAGACACAGCCTGAGGACTGATGTTCTACACACCATGGAGTCACTAGGGCAGACACAGCCTGAGGACTGCTGTTCTACACACCATGGAGTCACTAGGGCAGACACAGCCTGAGGACTGATGTTCTACACACCATGGAGTCACTAGGGCAGACACAGCCTGAGGACTGCTGTCCTACACACCATGGAGTCACTAGGGCAGACACAGCCTGAGGACTGCTGTTCTACACACCATGGAGTCACTAGGGCAGACGCAGCCTGAGGACTGCTGTCCTACACACCATGGAGTCACCAGGGCAGGCGCAGCCTGAGGACTGCTGTTCTACACACCATGGAGTCACTAGGGCAGGCACAGCCTGAGGACTGCTGTTCTACACACCATGGAGTCGCTAGGGCAGGCACAGCCTGAGGACTGCTGTTCCACACACCATGGAGTCACTCAGGGCAGGCACAGCCTGAGGACTGCTGTTCTACACACCGTGGAGTCACTAGGGCAGGTACAGCCTGAGGACTGCTGTTCTACACACCATGGAGTCACTAGGGCAGACACAGCCTGAGGACTGCTGTTCTACACACCATGGAGTCACTAGGGCAGGCACAGCCTGAGGACTGCTGTTCTACACACCATGGAGTCGCTAGGGCAGGCACAGCCTGAGGACTGCTGTTCTACACACCATGGAGTCACCAGGGCAGGCGCAGCCTGAGGACTGCTGTTCTACACACCATGGAGTCACCAGGGTAGGCACAGCCTGGGGACTGCTGTTCTACACACCGTGGAGTCACTAGGGCAGGCACAGCCTGAGGACTGCTGTTCTACACACCATGGAGTCGCTAGGGCAGGCACAGCCTGAGGGCTGCTGTTCTACACACCATGGAGTCACTAGGGCAGGTACAGCCTGAGGACTGCTGTTCTACACACCATGGAGTCACTAGGGCAGGTACATCCTGAGGACTGCTGTCCTACACACCATGGAGTCACTAGGGCAGGTACATCCTGAGGACTGCTGTCCTACACACCATGGAGTCACCAGGGCAGGCACAGCCTGAGGACTGCTGTTCTACACACCATGGAGTCACTAGGGCAGGCACAGCCTGAGGACTGCTGTTCCACACACCATGGAGTCACTCAGGGCAGGCACAGCCTGAGGACTGCTGTTCTACACACCATGGAGTCACCAGGGTAGGCACAGCCTGGGGACTGCTGTTCTACACACCGTGGAGTCACTAGGGCAGGCACAGCCTGAGGACTGCTGTTCTACACACCATGGAGTCGCTAGGGCAGGCACAGCCTGAGGACTGCTGTCCTACACACCATGGAGTCACTCAGGGCAGGCACAGCCTGAGGACTGCTGTTCTACACACCGTGGAGTCACTAGGGCAGGTACAGCCTGAGGACTGCTGTTCCACACACCATGGAGTCACTAGGGCAGGCGCAGCCTGAGGACTGCTGTCCTACACACCATGGAGTCACTCAGGGCAGGCACAGCCTGAGGACTGCTGTTCTACACACCGTGGAGTCACTAGGGCAGGCACAGCCTGAGGACTGCTGTCCTACACACCATGGAGTCACTAGGGCAGACACAGCCTGAGGACTGCTGTTCTACACACCATGGAGTCACCAGGGCAGGCACAGCCTGAGGACTGCTGTTCTACACACCGTGGAGTCACTAGGGCAGGTACAGCCTGAGGACTGCTGTTCCACACACCATGGAGTCACCAGGGCAGGCACAGCCTGAGGACTGCTGTTCCACACACCATGGAGTCACTCAGGGCAGGCACAGCCTGAGGACCGCTGTTCTACACACCATGGAGTCACTAGGGCAGACACAGCCTGAGGACTGCTGTTCTACACACCATGGAGTCACCAGGGCAGGCACAGCCTGAGGACTGCTGTCCTACACACCATGGAGTCACCAGGGCAGGCACAGCCTGAGGACTGCTGTTCTACACACCATGGAGTCACTCAGGGCAGGCACAGCCTGAGGACTGCTGTTCCACACACCATGGAGTCACTAGGGCAGGCACAGCCTGAGGACTGCTGTCCTACACACCATGGAGTCACCAGGGCAGGCACAGCCTGAGGACTGCTGTTCTACACACCATGGAGTCACCAGGGCAGGCACAGCCTGAGGACTGCTGTTCTACACACCATGGAGTCACCAGGGCAGGCACAGCCTGAGGACTGCTGTCCTACACACCATGGAGTCACTAGGGCAGCCACAGCCTGAGGACTGCTGTTCTACACACCATGGAGTCACTAGGGCAGCCACAGCCTGAGGACCGCTGTCCTACACACCATGGAGTCACTAGGGCAGCCACAGCCTGAGGACTGCTGTTCTACACACCATGGAGTCACTAGGGCAGCCACAGCCTGAGGACTGCTGTTCTACACACCATGGAGTCACTCGGGCAGGCACAGCCTGAGGACTGCTGTTCTACACACCATGGAGTCACCAGGGCAGGCACAGCCTGAGGACTGCTGTCCTACACACCATGGAGTCACTCAGGGCAGGCACAGCCTGAGGACCGCTGTTCTACACACCATGGAGTCACTAGGGCAGACACAGCCTGAGGACTGCTGTCCTACACACCATTGAGTCACTAGGGCAGTTGCAGCCTGAGGACTGCTGTTCTACACACCATGGAGTCACCAGGGCAGGCACAGCCTGAGGACTGCTGTTCTACACACCATGGAGTCACCAGGGCAGGCACAGCCTGAGGACTGCTGTTCTACACACCATGGAGTCACTAGGGCAGGCACAGCCTGAGGACTGCTCTTCTACACACCATGGAGTCACCAGAGCAGGCGCAGCCTGAGGACTGCTGTTCTGCACACCATGGAGTCACTAGGGCAGGCACAGCCTGAGGACTGCTGTTCTGCACACCATGGAGTCACTAGGGCAGACACAGCCTGAGGACTGCTGTTCTGCACACCATGAAGTGACCAGGCAGGTGCAGCCTGAGGACTGCTGTGAGGATAGCTTCTCCTTGGTTGAGGTCAGTGTCTCCTCACTTGGAGACAGGGTCTCCCTGGGTAGAGAGGTATGGATGTTGACCTTGTGGGACACAGACCCATTGCAGATGTGTCCTGTCTTGGAGGTTTGGCCTTTTCCTGAGTGGTTAGCATTCCTGCCATGAGGGCCCATTGTGGTAAGACCATGGAGGACTGGACTGTTTGAGGGCCATTTTCTTGGGAGGATGGACCATGCTGGCTATAGCGCTGTGGAGGTCCACCCACTGCCCAGCTGCCCGCTCCCCTGCCCTTTGCACTTGTGAGTTTTCCAGTGTGAAATGGGCTTCCCTTCCTTTTGATCCCTCCAGTGTTTGTCAGAACCAAACTGGATGAATAAATTGGACTCCTCGCGGGGGCCACTCCTTGCCCGCCACCGGACACTCTCCCACCCTCTGAGGGCCCTGGTCAGTGGGCTGAGTCCCCAGATATTCCATGATCAGGCTTGCCCAGTGGGGGAGAGAGACCTGAGAATCTCAGCTTGGATCACCCCGTCCGGAGGCCTCCTAGCCCAGCATTCTCTCTGCCCTGCTCCCCTGGGTATCCCCAGGAGGAATTCTGAGTCCCAGGGGAGCCTCAGCTGTAAGGAGGAATAGGGAGGCAGGAGGTGCCCTCTCCAGTGTGTCCCCTGGACATCTCTCCTTCTGGCAGGCAGCGAGCAGATGCTCTGCCCTGCAGGGCCCTGCCTGGCATGGCCCACAGACCTCTGTCCTCCCCTGGCCTGCACATCCCCATCTCCCTCCTGGGGCACGCGGGGATGCCTTCCTTTGGGGGGTTGTGCTTCTGCGCCTTGTTTTGTGCAGAGCTTGTGGGGATTTGCCTTTCAGGACCCAGGCCCCCCAGGCAGAGCCTGGCCCCACAGGCTCCAATGCAGAGTCATGACTAAGTGGCAGCCACCGAGCACATCGTGGCCTGTGCTTTAATGCATAAGCAGTGGAGGAGTGTGAATTTAGTGGTAGGTCCAGTCCAGTGCCGCGGCCCCTCTTGGATGGTGTCTCCTAGGACTGAAAGCAGAGCCGTGTGGGGAAGCGTCCACCAGGGGGCGCTGTTGGCCCGCCGAGACCTGCAGGACTGCAGGACCTGGTGCAATCAGAGGGGCTGCTTCCTGAGGTGACAGGACTGGACTGACTGAGGACGGCCTGCAGCAGCCACAAGCCGCGCAGCAGGCAGCCCTTCCATTGCAGCAAACACCTGTCCTGGCTGCCAGAAGAGGCACCCTCGTCTCCTTACCCGCCAAGGGAAGGGGGCCCACTAGTGCAGGCAGAATGTTCTAGAAGGGCCTGGGCCTAGGCCTGCTCCCTAAAGGCTCCCTAAAGGCTGCTCATGGCACAGTGAGGGACCCATGCTGCTCACTGCTTGCAGGCCCCACAGTCTGTGTGGCCTTTTCCCAAGGGTGGGAGCTGCTCGGAGCCTGGACCAGGAATAAGGGTCAGTTTTCCAGAGGACTTGGCTAGTTTCAGGAACTCCACGTGACTGAGTTGAGATGGAGGAGGGCTGTACCCTGCAGCACCCTGCTTGGCCTGCCTGGGGCTTGGGGTTTGGGTTATGAGAACCTCCCTGAGCTGGGGTGCTGGGGAGTGGGGGACGGGCATCCTGACCACTGCCCAAGGGGGAGGTCCCTCTGCCAAGTTGAGAGCAGACAGCTCCCCAGTGCAGCACTGGGGTCCCTGTCCTCAAGTTCCGCCAGGGCTACTCCAGGCAACTGTCAGAAGAGGATGTCAGGCTGCTGGGCGGCTTCCCCCACTGCAGGGTCCTGTACCAGCACCTGGCCCCTCAGCAGTTCTGAGTGCGGTCACCTACAGTCTCTGACCACATGGCCTGCAAGGCTGAGCCACACTCCTGCCCCTTTCCACACCTCAGAGAAAGTGGGTCCAGCCAACTGACCCTGCGTCTTTTGAAGTACGACGTCGCGCCCAGTGGCCAGGGCTCCGGCCGGTGGTCTCAGGGCTGCACTCTTGGGGAGGGTTGGGGGCCTCTGGCATCACCGTTTCCTCTGACCCTTGTTCTCAGCTCTGGCCAATCCCGAGAGAGTCCCTGGGAGCCTGGTCCGAGGGCTCCTGGGAAGGGCACAGGTGTGTGACCACCGGTGTATCCCGACCCTGCCCTCCCTCTTCTCCAGGAGTTGAGTACCTTCTCCAGGGCTGCTGCACACCCCTTCGCCTTCCTTTTGGTGGGGTAAGGGATACAGCACACCCAGCTGGTCCTGGTCCTAGAGGCCAAAAGTCGGGTGCTGTGGTAAGAAGAGACCCTGCCTGGCCCTGCCGGGCACCTGCGGGTGCTCCAGCCTGCTCCCCACTTGGACTGTGCTCACTCCACCCCCAGGGCACTCTGTCCACTGCCTTGAGGCTATGGCAGAAGCAGGCTCCAGCAGAGCCAGTCTGCTACCCTGTCCTCCAGCTAGCCCCAGGTCTCCTGTTCTCTGGCCAGAGGGACCTTCAATATGAGAGATCAGGGAGGAGCTAGGCCTGCCCAGTGGCCCCAAAGCCAGGATGCCAGAAGTGAGCCACCTGGAATATGGCAGCCCCCTTCCTTTGCAGGAGCCCTGGACTCAGAGCCAAACACACAGGGGTTCAATCCCATCATCTCGGTAGGTAGGGTCTGAGGGAAATAGGGTGCTTGCCTCTCAGTCCCTTCTTGACCTCTGCGTGCACCCACATGAGGGGCACTGGGGGTCCAGCGTGCAGAGAGCACAAGCCCTGCCCTCATCCCCTGCAAGCCCACAGGCCTCACTCACTCGTCTTCTGACAGATCCCCTATGTCCATCTCGCCCCACTTCTCTTCTCTCACAGCACAGGTGGTCACCTGTGGGAGAGGCAGGTAGGTTCAGAGGGTTGGGGGTGTCCACCTGTGGGGTCTGCCAAGGAGTAGGCCAGGGGAGGTGGGTCCCAGAGGCCATGGCTCCAGCACCCTCCACCTGACAGGGATCCCAACTGGAGCAACTCTGCTGCTGGCTGAACCCCTGGAATCCCTGGAACCCAGGGGACCCCCAGGAGGAGCCTGTGGGGACCTAGTAAGCTCTTTGCACAGTAGTGTGTGATCTGAGGGGAAAGAGTGCACCATGGAGAAGAACCCACTCTCAGACAGAACTTAAACTTCCCAGAAGAGAACTTCGAGAAACTCGAAAAATGGTGACTGCTGGCCAGAGCAGAAGTTGGACCCTCGTGTTAGAAGGCCCCAGACGAGCCTCATGTCAACTTCATCTTTTTATAATGGTGGTGACAATGTGATGATGCTGACAATGGGAATAATGGTGCTGGTGCTGGTGCTGGTGGTGCTGGTGACAGTGGCTATCCAGGTATGGTGATGAAGATGGTGATGTGAGGGTGGTCATGCTGACGGTGGGGATGGTGACAGTGGTTACCAGGATACAGTGATGAAGAGGATGATGATAATTATGATGACAGTGATGGTGATGGTGTAATGGTGACAGTAAAGATGGTGGTGATGGTGATGATGGTGATGATGATGGTAATGGTGTAATGGTGAAGTAATGATGATGGTGATGGTGGTGGTGATGGTGGTGATGGTGGTGATGGTGGTGATGATGATGGTGATGGTAATGGTGTAATGGTGACAGTAAAGATGGTGGTGATGGTGATGATGATTGTGATGGTATAATGGTGACAGTAATGATGATGGTGATGGTGATGGTGTAATGGTGACAGTAAAGATGGTGGTGATGGTGATGATGATTGTGATGGTATAATGGTGACAGTAATGATGATGGTGATGGTGATGGTGTAATGTGACAGTAATGATGATGGTGATGGTGATGGTGTAATGGTGACAGTAATGATGATGGTGATGGTGATGGTGTAAAGGTGACAGTAATGATGATGGTGATGGTGTAATGGTGACAGTAATGATGATGGTGATGGTGTAATGTGACAGTAATGATGATGGTGATGGTGATGGTGTAATGGTGACAGTAAAGATGGTGGTGATGGTGATGATGATTGTGATGGTATAATGGTGACAGTAATGATGATGGTGATGGTGATGGTGTAATGGTGACAGTAATGATGATGGTGATGGTGATGGTGTAATGGTGACAGTAAAGATGGTGGTGATGGTGATGATGATTGTGATGGTATAATGGTGACAGTAATGATGATGGTGATGGTGATGGTGTAATGGTGACAGTAATGATGGTGATGGTGATGATGATTGTGATGGTATAATGGTGACAGTAATGATGATGGTGATGGTGATGGTGTAATGTGACAGTAATGATGATGGTGATGGTGTAATGTGACAGTAATGATGATGGTGATGGTGATGGTGTAAAGGTGACAGTAATGATGATGGTGATGGTGATGATGATTGTGATGGTATAATGGTGACAGTAATGATGATGGTGATGGTGTAATGGTGACAGTAATGATGATGGTGATGGTGATGTGGATGGTGATGGTGTAATGGTGACAGTAATGAAGATGGTGATGGTGATGGTGTAATGGTGACAGTAATGAAGATGATGATTGTGATGGTATAATGGTGACAGTAATGATGATGGTGATAGTGATGGTGTAATGTGACAGTAATGATGATGGTGATGGTGTAATGTGACAGTAATGATGGTGGTGATGGTGATGGTGTAATGGTGACAGTAATGATGATGGTGATGGTGATGTGGATGGTGATGGTGTAATGGTGACAGTAATGAAGATGGTGATGGTGATGGTGTAATGGTGACAGTAAAGATGGTTGTGATGGTGGTGATGGTGATGATGATGGTAATGGTGTAATGGTGAAGTAATGATGATGGTGATGGTGGTGGTGATGGTGGTGATGGTGGTGATGATGATGGTGATGGTGATGGTGTAATGGTGACAGTAAAGATGGTGGTGATGGTGATGATGATTGTGATGGTATAATGGTGACAGTAATGATGATGGTGATGGTGATGGTGTAATGGTGACAGTAAAGATGGTGGTGATGGTGATGATGATTGTGATGGTATAATGGTGACAGTAATGATGATGGTGATGGTGATGGTGTAATGTGACAGTAATGATGATGGTGATGGTGATGGTGTAATGGTGACAGTAATGATGATGGTGATGGTGATGGTGTAATGTGACAGTAATGATGATGGTGATGGTGTAATGGTGACAGTAATGATGATGGTGATGGTGATGGTGTAATGTGACAGTAATGATGATGGTGATGGTGATGGTGTAATGTGACAGTAATGATGATGGTGATGGTGATGGTGTAATGGTGACAGTAATGATGATGGTGATGGTGATGGTGTAATGTGACAGTAATGATGATGGTGATGGTGATGGTGTAATGGTGACAGTAAAGATGGTGGTGATGGTGATGATGATTGTGATGGTATAATGGTGACAGTAATGATGATGGTGATGGTGATGGTGTAATGGTGACAGTAATGATGATGGTGATGGTGATGATTGTGATGGTATAATGGTGACAGTAATGATGATGGTGATGGTGATGGTGTAATGTGACAGTAATGATGATGGTGATGGTGTAATGTGACAGTAATGATGATGGTGATGGTGATGGTGTAATGGTGACAGTAATGATGATGGTGATGGTGATGATGATTGTGATGGTATAATGGTGACAGTAATGATGATGGTGATGGTGTAATGGTGACAGTAATGATGATGGTGATGGTGATGTGGATGGTGATGGTGTAATGGTGACAGTAATGAAGATGGTGATGGTGATGGTGTAATGGTGACAGTAATGAAGATGATGATTGTGATGGTATAATGGTGACAGTAATGATGATGGTGATGGTGATGGTGTAATGTGACAGTAATGATGATGGTGATGGTGTAATGTGACAGTAATGATGGTGGTGATGGTGATGGTGTAATGGTGACAGTAATGATGATGGTGATGGTGATGTGGATGGTGATGGTGTAATGGTGACAGTAATGAAGATGGTGATGGTGATGGTGTAATGGTGACAGTAATGAAGATGATGATTGTGATGGTATAATGGTGACAGTAATGATGATGGTGATGGTGATGGTGTAATGTGACAGTAATGATGATGGTGATGGTGTAATGTGACAGTAATGATGGTGGTGATGGTGATGGTGTAATGGTGACAGTAATGATGATGGTGATGGTGATGTGGATGGTGATGGTGTAATGGTGACAGTAATGAAGATGGTGATGGTGATGGTGTAATGGTGACAGTAAAGATGGTTGTGATGGTGGTTATGGTGATGATGATGGTAATGGTGTAATGGTGAAGTAATGATGATGGTGATGGTGGTGGTGATGGTGGTGATGGTGGTGATGATGATGGTGATGGTGATGGTGTAATGGTGACAGTAAAGATGGTGGTGATGGTGATGATGATTGTGATGGTATAATGGTGACAGTAATGATGATGGTGATGATGATTGTGATGGTATAATGGTGACAGTAATGATGATGGTGATGGTGATGGTGTAATGGTGACAGTAATGGTGGTGATGGTGATGGTGTAATGGTGACAGTAATGATGATGGTCATGGTGGTGATGTACAGATAATGATGCCACTGTGGGTCATGGTGATAGTGGTGATGGTAGTGCTGATGGGAGATGATGTGATGACAGAGGGGATGAGGGGTGGTGCTGGTGGGAAGACAGTGACGCTGCTAGTGGTGGTGGTGGGGGTGATGGTGATGACAGTGTTGATGGTTGTGATAGTCATGGTGGTGATACTTAATACTGTGGATTTCTGGGTATGGTGCACTCTTCTGAGATCTCTACAAAACAACTTGGGGGTACTGCTACAGTCCTTTTTTGGCAGAGGAGACAACTGAGGCACAGAAGGTATTTTTTGGGTCCAAATCTCCAGGCTTCACCCTTTCTACAACCTGGTGTGATCCCACAAGAGGTTCTGGAGCCAATAGGTTACCCAGGCCCTAGAATACAGCCCCAGGGTACATGGGAGTGGGAATAAGGGAGGCCAAGTCGCATCACCGTGGAGCATCCAAGGAGCTGTTGGTCGTGGGTCTCTGCCTCACCCTCTAAACAGGCCTGCTATGGGCAAGTCCGCCAAACCTGCCCACCCAGTCTGGGTACAGGCACTTTCTGGGTAGGTGGTGAGGGGCTTTGTCTGTACCTCCTCGGCATGATCTCCCAGGTCAATCTCCACGAATGCAGATGGTTTCTGTGGGTGGAAATCACAGAGCTGGGGTGAGCTGTGACGAAGGCAGACTTCCTGGAAGGGGCTGCAGCTCCTGGCCTTGGGCAGCCAGGCAGGCCAGGGCAGGTCCCACCCAGGTTATCAGATGCTGGTGATGCTCAGGGTGGGGGTCCTGCAAAGCTGGTTGGAGGGCTGATGGCCGTGTGGCCATGAGGTATCTGTGGGGCTGACTCTGGCAGGGAGCGAGAGGGAGGAATATGGCCTTCCCATCCACCCTACTCAATTCCCATCAGGTACCTGAGACTTCAGAGGGTCTCCCACACCTTCACTCACCAGGGCCTCTGGGTAGTGGCCGTGCCCTGGGAGGTACCTCCCAGGCCTGCTCAGCTGGATTCTGCCTCCAGAGATTCACCTGGAGCCACACTGCACCCGGTGGCAAAGACTCACACTGGGGTGCAGTGGCCCTGCAGTTTAGCAAATAGCTGCCTCAGGGTCTCCATCTGGGCACTTTGGCTGGCCCATGACCACACCAAGGGTGGTCTGTTGTAAAATCCTGGTAAGCAACATGTCTACCCTCTCCATAACTAGCACATGGTCTGGGAAGGAGACTAGAATCAACCTTCCTGCATCAAGTGTCCGTGAGAATCCCTAACACTGCATCTGGGCAGGTGGCTCTGGGCTTGTTCTCCCAGGCCAAGGTCCGCTGAATGTCAGCTCCTCTCAGGACCCAACTCCATTAGTGCCTGCACTGTTTGGCAAGCTGGGCGAGGACGCCCTGGGATAGCAGAGGCCAAGCTTGGACCCCAGCCTCTCTGGATGAAGGGGAGGGCCTGGGGCAGCTCTCCAGCATGGATTCTGCTGAGGTGACCCCAGGACCACCAGTCTGCAGCGCGCTCATGGCCGGGCGGGCTTGCTCCTGTCACCAAAGGAAGCTCTTGCCTCTTTTTCCAGATCATTCAGCGTCATGGACTGCAGCTCTTGTTCCTGTAAGCCAAAGAAGACACCCACAGGTTGATACAAGCAGACCCCATCAGGATGACAGAGGGCCCCGGGCACCAGTGGGGCTCACCTCAGCCTCCAGGACGCAGCTGCCTGCACATGCTCCTGCCTGCTCCTCCTTGGTGCTGGTCTCTGAGTCGCTCTTTTCAACCTCTGACTCCGTTTTCCCACACTCATGGTCCAGGCTTCCCAGGGCATCCTGATTCTTTTCCTTCCTGTCTTCCTCTAGATTTGCCTGACTGTGAGAGAAGGAAACAGGGAGGGAAAGGTGTCAAGGGCTGAGGAGACTGGCCTGCCCTTGCCTGGGGTTCCGCGTGCCAGTGCTGGGTAACAGGCCCAGCTGAGGTGAGCCTGTGAGGGCCCTTCTGTGGGCAGAGGGTCTGGATATGAGGTTCCCTCCTGGCACTGAAAGCCAGCCTGCCCTGGCTTCTCCAATGACCCCTCTTGTTTAGCCACACCTGAATGACAGTATCCTGCTAGCAACGGCTATTTACAGTTAACTGGGCTTAGCGAGAAAGCAGGTCCCACCTGCTCAAAGGACCAGAATCTGCTGTACAGAGGTGACCACCATCAGTAAATGCATGGCTACCTTTGCCTGAAGACCAGCTGCCATGGAGACTGCGCTGGGCTGGGTCTGTGCCAGTCACCCACACCACCTGGGTGACCTCCCTGCAGCACTTTATTGAATCTAGGGTGCAGGGAGGGGGCTTCTCCAGCAGCGGGTGGGGAGACATGGTGGGGTAAAGGCAAGCATTTCATGTCCTCTTGGTGAAGAGGACAGTGGGCCTCCTGGCTTAGCCCTGCCACCCACCCACACTCAGCTGGGCAGGGAGGGTGCTGCAGGCCTCCCCCAGGCCCCCTGCCCTCCAGCCACACTTGTGGCTGAGCACCCTGGTCTCCAGAAGGCCACTCCTGGTCCATGGTGCTGAGTTGGATTTTGATATCCAAGAAAAATTCTTGGGAGGTTCAGTGACTGAAGCCTCCTAGGTGGGTGGAGCAGGGGGCAGTGCTATGCTTGGTGAGAGGTCCGTCTGGGGCGGCCTCTCTCTGAGCCATTAGGGCCTGCTCCCACCCAGACAGACGAGGCCTCTTTGGGTCCAGCACCTCCTTTCCAGGGTGGTTTGTGGGGTGGTTTGCTCTGACACTTTGGCCAACCCAGTTGACCTGAGGCCAGGGCCAGCTGGAATGGGCTGCCAGGAGGGGACAGAGGGTCCTGTTTCTGTAGGGAGTCCCTCCCAATAAACGTGGATTCTTGGAGTGCCCCCCACAGGCCCTCAGGTGGATCTGCTCAGGACACCAGCTCCCTTGGGTCCCTCCCAAGCCTGACCTTGGTGGGCGTCTGTTCTCGCACACATACACACACACACACGCACACGCACATGCACACACACATGCACGCACACATACACACACACGCACACACACATACACACACGCACACACACACGCACACGCACACATACACACACACGCACGCACACACACATACACACACACGCACACACACACACGCGCACACACACACATACACACACGCACACACACACATACACACACGCACACACACATGCACACACACGCACACACACGCACACATACACACACGCACACACACATACACACGCACACACACGCACACACACGCACACATACACGCACACACACACATACACACACGCACGCACACACACGCACACACACATGCACACACACACACGCACACACGCACACACACACACATACACACACGCACACACATACACACGCGCGCGCACACACACGCACACATACACACACGCACACATGCGCACACACGCACACACACACATACACACACGCACACACACATACACACACACGCACACACACGCACACACACACATACACACACACGCACACACACGCACACACACACACACGCACACATGCACACACACGCACACGCACACACGCACACCTGCTTACCAGATGGTATCATCTGCTTCCCTCCTTGGGTCTTGCCCCTGGTCTTCAGACTCTGAGAAGCAAGGACAGTGTTGGTCAGTACCATTGGCACATGGGCCCTGGCTCCTGAGACCAGTCTGCCGCAGCCCAGGGCTTGCCACCTGCAGGCACTGTCCTGGAGTGTGCTCAGGACCACCTGCAGCAGGGGAGTGGCCATCATGAACTGGGACTGCATCTCGTCTGCAGCACAGGCCTCTCCCAGCTCTGCCATCTCTGTGGGACGCAGGCGCCTCACAGTGAACGTCTGAGGCCTAGGATTCAGAGACCCCTGTCCCAGCACAGTGACAGGAACAGGATGGGGGGGCTCTGCTCCTGCTGGTCACCCCAGGCCTCCTTTGCAGGAAGACAGAAGGAGGTGGGATGGCCGCCAGCTCTCTGGCCCCCAGCCAGGTGCTCTTAGCAGTCCCCTCTCCTAGGCAGGGCACAGGAGCACCCTGAATCTGCCTGAGGTGAGGGGACCCTGTGAGCTTCCTGGTGACTCTGGAGAGGGTGGGCCTCCTCAACCCGCCAGCTTCCTGACCTAGGTCCCTGGCACAGGCACGTGGGTGTGCCGGCCCTTTAAGGAGAGGCAGGTTAGGGTCAGGGTTAGGGACTGGGCTCCCGGGTGCCGCACCAGGCCTGGGTGCCGGGGGCCGCTCCTGTCCTGTGTGGTGCTGACTGTGCTCCCTGCTGCAGCCCCTGCTCCTGCAGACCACCAGGAGCCGACGCAGCCCAGGGAGCTCATCATTGATTGATTCATTGTCTGGAACCAGGCGTTGAACGTAGGGACACTACCAGGGAGCTGGGCCCCAAGCCCCTTTCAGTTCTTGATTTAGGTCTGTTTCCCAGGCCGGCCTTGAGCCTTCTGGGTGACTGGGATAAGGGGCGTGTGCCACCCCAGCCGTGGTCGGGGGTCCCAAAGCTTTAAACAGTGGGTCTGATGGAAGAACAGCCAGGACACTGGGGACTGGGGATTGTCCTGTCCTGGAGGGCTTCCTGCAGGGACTGGCCAGCGGCAAGCCCTGAGCCCAGCACAGTGGGCCAGGGAAGACCTGCAGGTAGATGGAGGAGCCTTCTTGCCAGCCATCCCTTGCTGGATGCCACGTCCACTCTGCCCGTCCTCCAGGGTTGTGCTCCATGGAGACCCGGCATCCTGCTACCTCTTCCTGCTGGGGGGCTCACCCCTGCTGCCCAGTGCATCCAGCCTTAGGCTGGGTCCTCGTCATCTGTCTCGGGGCTGCTGCTTGAGGTCACTGAGGACAAGACCTGGAGGCCATTCCTGCTGCTTCCTGACCAGCCTGTGAATGGCCTGTCAAACTAGGTGAGGAAGGCCTGCCTGGGCGGAGGGGACGCCCCCTGCTCTTGAGCTTACTATGGGACTTTGAAGTTCTTGGGAGCATCTGGCAAGGAGCCAGTGGGGGTGGTCTCACAGCCCCAGGCAGCCTGGAACCGGAAAGCACCCTGTTCTTGGGGACGCCCCGGGGGGGGTGTCCTCAGGATCCATCCCTTCCTGAGCCCTGGACCCTCCAGCAGGAGACCCTCCTACCCTCCTACCTGGCTCCCTGCGCAGCTTCCTGATGCGGCTTGGGGGGTCTCCCTTCTGGTGCAAGCCACCCATGCTCCGGCTCCTCTGGAGCTCGGCCCCCTCACTGGCTGCCTTGAGATGTCCAGGGGCCACTCCTGAGGGCAGGGCCCCAGGGCCCGGCCGGTGCCTCCTGTGTGTGGCTGGATCCTTCTCCATTCTGCCTGCGGGAGGAGGGAGCTGTGGCCTGCACAGCCTCACACTGAGGGCATTGCTGCCCCCTCTCCCTGTCGTCCCTTCTCCAGGGAGTAGCCAGAATGGGGGTGGTTGCCATGGAGCTGCTGTGACATCACTGCAGGTCAGGGGTCAAAGGTCAGCAGGCCCAGCCCAGAGCAGCCTTCCCCGCCAGCAAGCTAGGGCTTGGAGCAGGGCTAGGCTGCCTGGGTTTCTCCTGCAGATGAGGGTAGGTGGTGGCCTGGGCCAAGCCTTCCACCAGGAACCTGGGGCTGAGTCAGACTCAGGAAAATGAAGGAGAGCCCAGGGCAAGGCCACAGGATTCCTGCCCCAGAGAGTGACGTGGAGCTGCTCTGCTGAGAGGAGGGCTTGCCGACTGCAATTGTGCTGATGTGAAAACCAGCCAGAATAGGACAAGAGCCGGTGGCTCCACCGGAGCGCACCCCTTCAGCTCTGCAGACTGCGTCCCTGGCAAGGTGGGGGTCGGCGCCTCTGAGGCTGCTCCTGTCGACTCAGATGCTGTCGTCTCTGTGTCTGCACGTGGCCATCCCTGAATGTCTCTGTCCTGACTTCTTTTTTATTATTTTGTTTTACTTATTTATTTTTTGGTATGGGGATTGAGCCCAGGGGCACTTAACTCTGAGCCACTCCCCCATCTCTTTTTTAAAAAAATATATTCAGAGATAGGGTCTGGCTGAGTTGCTTAGGGACTCACTAAGTTGCTGGGGCTGTTTTTGAACTTGTGATCCTCCTGCCTCAGCCTCTGGAGCCGCTGGGACTACAGACATGCACCACCATTCTGGGCCTGACTCTTCTCACGGGAACCCCAGCGGACTGGATGAGGCTCATCCCAACACCTCATATTACCTCTTACCTCTGCAAAGGCTGTTTCCACATATAGCCTCACTCTGAGGTATGGGGTGTGGGGTCTTCAACCTGTGACTTGGGGGCACAGTTCAGCCCAGTGCAGCCCAACAGGGGATCCCTGCTCCTCTGCTCCAGCTGGCCACACAGAGCAGGGAGAGGGGGAAACGCCCTGCACCTGGAGGGTAGGTGGGTGAGGCTGTGCGTCCCACTGAGGCAGGTGGCACGCCTGCCACCAGGGGCCCAGAGGTGGGGCTGTTCCACCGGGCTACCCAGAGAGCCTGGTGTCACGGTGCCCAGGGGGAGCAGTGGGAAGACGGGATCAGCGGGGCCAGGTCTGTGTGGGAGCTGCTCTTCTCCAGGGACTGTCGCTGGGCCTGGTCTTCTCCCCGGGAGAAGGGGAGGTCAGAGTACCTTCCTGGCCCTGCTGGTTTCTTAAAGTGCCTTTGGCTCAAAACAGCTCTTCTGCCAAAGGAGCGTACTCTGAGGGGCTTGTCCTGCACCCTCAGGGACCCGCTGACGCACACACCTCCTAACCACCGGCTTACCCAGGATGCGGCCATGGGCACCTGGAGGAAGCCAGGGAGCTTCCACACACGGGTCCTCCTGGGGCAGCCTAGAGCCTCTTGCATCCCAGAGGCCACAGGTCACTGGCCCAAGGCTAGTGAGCAAGAGGAAGAGCAGAATGACGGGTCTCCCAGGAGCCTCTGTGCCCCTCATGGGGAACACGGGGCCTTTAGGGCCCACTTTCTGGGTTCTGTGCCTTTGGCCTTTCCATCTCCTTCCTCCAGGGCCAGCCTCCTACCTCCGTGTTCCTTCTCACCTGACTGATTTCATACGCCCCAGAGTGAACTGGTCCTCTGGTCCTGGTGCTGCCCAGAGCCCAGCGGGGATGCTCACCAGGGCTGAAAAGAGGCCACACCTTCCTGCCCCACCCGCCCTCCTGTGGATGGAGGAGGCTAACGAGGGACAATCCAGCCTCCGCCTTTGGGCACAGTCCTTAGCCACTGAGTCCCCAGAGGCAGACCCAAGACCTTCCTCCTGATGGAGCCAACTGATGGGATTAAAGAGAGAGAGGGAAACCAAATGGAAAGAAGGAAGGAGTAAAGAAATCAGAAGCCACATCAGCCATGCCTGGCCCCAGCCACGGGGTCTTTGCCTGGACTGCCCTTTGACCCTCTCCTGGCCTCAGAGGGGCAGCAGAACAGCAGACAGCAGCTCCCCCAGGGGGAGCCCATCCCTGCACCCCCAGGGCCACGGCTCAGCCCCGCATCCTCAGACTGCGCAGCCCAGTTCCTGGTGCAGTCTGCCCTCCCTCTCTGGGGATTGTCTAAAGGCTTGGGCAACACCTCTCCTGAAGGCTCCGCGGGACAAGTTCCCACCCACATGTCACCTGAATGTCACCTGCCGGAGGGATGCCACTTGGCACCAGACCCTCTCTTGTCACCTGCCACTCCCCACATGGTGCCCCTACCCAACGAGCGCAGTGACCAGTGGGCTCCTGTGGAAAACAGGCCAGTCCTCAGAAAGAATAAAACCTCTGTTTTAATTGGCCAGTAAAATACATTACAAATTATTAGTATTTTATAAACAGAAACATGGTTACAAATCCCTGTTAAAAATCGCAGCCTGAGAGCATGGGTCCAGAGGTTTTTTACACTTTCCTCCACTGCTTCTGTGACAAGAAATAATGTGACTATCTGTCCCTAGTCGAAAAGCCTGGACAAGGAAGTCCACATGTGCCTCAGTGCTTCCCCAGGACCCCCTGCCACAGGCCAGGGGTGCTGGAGAGCAAGGGTCTGCAACAGCAGTGGGCAGCAAGCTGAAGAGGTCTGCCCTCCTGCCCCGGCCCTCCTGTCCCAAGACAGCAGCTCTGGCCATGGCCCTTCACCTCCGGGGCTCCTGAGACGGGCCGCAGCAGACCTGGGAGACCTTCTGGCAGCTGGAGAGACAGTTCCCGGCTGTCTGCCTCTCAGAGCCCTCTTGAGCAGGCGAAGGTTTCAATGTTCTAAGTCACCTTACATCAAAGATCTGATTAAAACACTCCTTTAAAAACATTAAGAAAGACGGCTTGAAAAATGGACTTTTCAAAAATCTTCCCCCAACCTCCCCATGGGGTGGCAGGCAAGTGGACTATGGTTCCCAACACCAACCCGTAGTAGGACAGGCTGTGCTGGGACTGAGGACTGACTCGTAGTAGGACAGGCTGTGCTGGGACTGGGGATGACCCACGTAGGACAGGCTGTGCTGGGACTGGGGACTGACTCGTAGTAGGACAGCTGTGCTGGGACTGGGGACTGACTCGTAGTAGGACAGGCTGTGCTGGGACTGGGGACTGACTCGTGTAGGACAGGCTGTGCTGGGACTGAGGACTGACTCGTAGTAGGACAGGCTGTGCTGGGACTGGGGATGACCCACGTAGGACAGGCTGTGCTGGGACTGGGGACTGACTCGTAGTAGGACAGGCTGTGCTGGGACTGGACACTGATCCACGTAGGACAGCTGTGCTGGGACTGGGGACTGACCCACAGCAGGACAGCTGTGCTGGGACTGGGGATGACCCACGTAGGACAGCTGTGCTGGGACTGGGGACTGACCCACAGTAGGACAGCTGTGCTGGGACTGGGGATGACCCACGTAGGACAGCTGTGCTGGGACTGGGGCTGGCCAGTCAGCCAGAGGAGACTGAATCTTGCTTCTCCCTGCCTGGACTCTGCAGAAGGGACCCAGGCCCCCAAAGCCCAGGCCCCTCAGGGATTCAGCCACAAAACTGGCCCTTCAGCCAGGAGCAGACAGGGAGGCCTCTGTCACAGCCATGGGGGCAGTAGGCTTGTAGGGATGGAGCGACACTGTTCACGTCTGGAGGGGTGCAGCAGAAGAGCCAGGGCCAGGCCAGAGGAGGGACTGGATGACCACTGGGCAGTCCATGCTTCCTGACCATTCGTCTGACCCCTGCACCTCCACAGAACAAAGGGAATGAGAAGACAATGACCCACACTCCAGAGGCCAGTCCGACCACGCGGCACTGGCAGGTGAGGAAAGCAGGAGTCGAGAGTTGTGTGTGGCGACATGTGGTGCCCTGGCAGCCAGGACTGGTCCTGAGGGAGCGGCTGGGCTGTGGAGGCCCCATCGGTCCTGCTCCCCTCTGCTGCTCAGGTGGTGGGTGGCCTTGCGTAGCAGGTTGGTGCCACCCTAGAACACTGCACCCTTCAGATGGAGTGGGTGGAGATCTCCGACTGTTGTCGGATGTGGTTCTGGAAACTCTTGTCTCCAATGGGGTGCTCCCTGGAAGAGGGGAGAGGGTAAAGTCACACCCCAGCTGCTTCCAGGAACAGGCGCTCCCTGGAAGAGAGGCAGAAGAGGCTCCCTCCCTCCCTGGGTGCTCCCCGGAAGATGAGGTAAAGAGGCTCTGTGCTCCATGTGTCCCTGGAAGAAGTGGGGATAGAACGCTCTGTGTTTCCCTGGAAGAGTGGGGATAGAACGCTTCTGTGTGTCCCTGGAAGAAGTGGGGATAGAACGCTCTGTGTGTCCCTGGAAGAAGTGGGGATAGAACGCTGTGTGTGTCCCTGGAAGAAGTGGGGATAGAACGCTCTGTGTGTCCCTGGAAGAAGTGGGGATAGAACGCTCCGTGTGTCCCTGGAAGAAGTGGGGATAGAACGCTCCGTGTGTCCCTGGAAGAAGTGGGGATAGAACGCTGTGTGTGTCCCTGGAAGAAGTGGGGATAGAACGCTCTGTGTGTCCCTGGAAGAAGTGGGGATAGAACGCTTCTGTGTGTCCCTGGAAGAAGTGGGGATAGAACGCTCTGTGTGTCCCTGGAAGAAGTGGGGATAGAACGCTTCTGTGTTTCCCTGGAAGAAGTGGGGATAGAACGCTTCTGTGTGTCCCTGGAAGAAGTGGGGATAGAACGCTCTGTGTGTCCCTGGAAGAAGTGGGGATAGAACGCTGTGTGTGTCCCTGGAAGAAGTGGGGATAGAACGCTCTGTGTGTCCCTGGAAGAAGTGGGGATAGAACGCTTCTGTGTGTCCCTGGAAGAAGTGGGGATAGAACGCTCCGTGTGTCCCTGGAAGAAGTGGGGATAGAACGCTCCGTGTGTCCCTGGAAGAAGTGGGGATAGAACGCTCCGTGTGTCCCTGGAAGAAGTGGGGATAGAACGCTCTGTGTGTCCCTGGAAGAAGTGGGGATAGAACGCTCTGTGTGTCCCTGGAAGAAGTGGGGATAGAACGCTTCTGTGTGTCCCTGGAAGAAGTGGGGATAGAACGCTCTGTGTGTCCCTGGAAGAAGTGGGGATAGAACGCTCCATGTGTCCCTGGAAGAAGTGGGGATAGAACGCTCTGTGTTTCCCTGGAAGAGTGGGGATAGAACGCTTCTGTGTGTCCCTGGAAGAAGTGGGGATAGAACGCTCTGTGTGTCCCTGGAAGAAGTGGGGATAGAACGCTGTGTGTGTCCCTGGAAGAAGTGGGGATAGAACGCTCTGTGTGTCCCTGGAAGAAGTGGGGATAGAACGCTCCGTGTGTCCCTGGAAGAAGTGGGGATAGAACGCTCCGTGTGTCCCTGGAAGAAGTGGGGATAGAACGCTGTGTGTGTCCCTGGAAGAAGTGGGGATAGAACGCTCTGTGTGTCCCTGGAAGAAGTGGGGATAGAACGCTCTGTGTGTCCCTGGAAGAAGTGGGGATAGAACGCTTCTGTGTGTCCCTGGAAGAAGTGGGGATAGAACGCTCTGTGTGTCCCTGGAAGAAGTGGGGATAGAACGCTCTGTGTGTCCCTGGAAGAAGTGGGGATAGAACGCTCTGTGTGTCCCTGGAAGAAGTGGGGATAGAACGCTTCTGTGTGTCCCTGGAAGAAGTGGGGATAGAACGCTCTGTGTGTCCCTGGAAGAAGTGGGGATAGAACGCTTCTGTGTTTCCCTGGAAGAAGTGGGGATAGAACGCTCTGTGTGTCCCTGGAAGAAGTGGGGATAGAACGCTTCTGTGTGTCCCTGGAAGAAGTGGGGATAGAACGCTTCTGTGTGTCCCTGGAAGAAGTGGGGATAGAACGATTCTGTGTGTCCCTGGAAGAAGTGGGGATAGAACGCTCTGTGTGTCCCTGGAAGAAGTGGGGATAGAACGCTCTGTGTGTCCCTGGAAGAAGTGGGGATAGAACGCTTCTGTGTGTCCCTGGAAGAAGTGGGGATAGAACGCTTCTGTGTGTCCCTGGAAGAAGTGGGGATAGAACGATTCTGTGTGTCCCTGGAAGAAGTGGGGATAGAATGCTCTGTGTGTCCCTGGAAGAAGTGAGGATAGAACGCTCCGTGTGTCCCTGGAAGAAGTGGGGATAGAACGCTCTGTGTTTCCCTGGAAGAAGTGGGGATAGAACGCTCTGTGTGTCCCTGGAAGAAGTGGGGATAGAACGCTTCTGTGTGTCCCTGGAAGAAGTGGGGATAGAACGCTCTGTGTGTCCCTGGAAGAAGTGGGGATAGAACGATTCTGTGTGTCCCTGGAAGAAGTGGGGATAGAATGCTCTGTGTGTCCCTGGAAGAAGTGAGGATAGAACGCTCCGTGTGTCCCTGGAAGAAGTGGGGATAGAACGCTCTGTGTGTCCCTGGAAGAAGTGGGGATAGAACGCTCCGTGTGTCCCTGGAAGAAGTGGGGATAGAACGCTCTGTGTGTCCCTGGAAGAAGTGGGGATAGAAGGCTCCGTGTGTCCCTGGAAGAAGTGGGGATAGAATGCTCTGTGTGTCCCTGGAAGAAGTGGGGATAGAATGCTCTGTGTGTCCCTGGAAGAAGTGGGGATAGAACGCTCTGTGTGTCCCTGGAAGAAGTGGGGATAGAACGCTTCTGTGTGTCCCTGGAAGAAGTGGGGATAGAACGCTCTGTGTGTCCCTGGAAGGAGTGGGGATAGAACGATTCTGTGTGTCCCTGGAAGAAGTGGGGATAGAACGCTCTGTGTGTCCCTGGAAGAAGTGGGGATAGAATGCTCTGTGTGTCCCTGGAAGAAGTGGGGATAGAACGCTTCTGTGTGTCCCTGGAAGAAGTGGGGATAGAACGCTCCGTGTGTCCCTGGAAGAAGTGGGGACAGAACGCTTCTGTGTGTCCCTGGAAGAGTGGGGATAGAACGCTTCTGTGTGTCCCTGGAAGAGTGGGGATAGAACGCTTCTGTGTGTCCCTGGAAGAAGTGGGGATAGAACGCTCCGTGTGTCCCTGGAAGAAGTGGGGATAGAACGCTCCGTGTGTCCATGGAAGAAGTGGGGATAGAACGCTCCGTGTGTCCCTGGAAGAAGTGGGGATAGAACGCTCGGTGTGTCCCTGGAAGAAGTGGGGATAGAACGCTCTGCGAGTCACTGGAAGAAGTGGGGATAGAACACTTCTGTGTGTCCCTGGAAGAAGTGGGGATAAAACGCTCTGTGTGTCCCTGGAAGAAGTGGGGATAGAACACTTCTGTGTGTCCCTGGAAGAGTGGGGATAGAACGCTCCGTGTGTCCCTGGAAGAAGTGGGGATAGAACGCTCCGTGTGTCCCTGGAAGAGTGGGGAAAGAACGCTTCTGTGTGTCCCTGGAAGAGTGAGGATAGAACGCTCTGTGTGTCCCTGGAAGAAGTGGGGATAGAACGCTCCGTGTGTCCCTGGAAGAAGTGGGGATAGAACGCTCTGTGTGTCCCTGGAAGAAGTGGGGATAGAACGCTCTGCGTGTCCCTGGAAGAAGTGGGGATAGAACACTTCTGTGTGTCCCTGGAAGAAGTGGGGATAAAACGCTCTGTGTGTCCCTGGAAGAAGTGGGGATAGAACGCTTCTGTGTGTCCCTGGAAGAGTGGGGATAGAACGCTCCGTGTGTCCCTGGAAGAAGTAGGGATAGAACGCTCCGCGTGTCCCTGGAAGAAGTGGGGATAGAACGCTCCGTGTGTCCCTGGAAGAAATTGGGACAGAACGCTCTGTGTGTCCCTGGAAGAAGTGGGGATAGAACGCTCCGTGTGTCCCTGGAAGAAGTAGGGATAGAACGCTCCGTGTGTCCCTGGAAGAAGTGTGGACAGAACGCTCCGTGTGTCCCTGGAAGAAGTGGGGACAGAACGCTCCGTGTGTCCCTGGAAGAAGTGGGGATAGAACGCTCCGTGTGTCCCTGGAAGAAGTGGGGATAGAACGCTCCGTGTGTCCCTGGAAGAAGTGGGGACAGAACGCTTCTGTGTGTCCCTGGAAGAGTGGGGATAGAACGCTCCGTGTGTCCCTGGAAGAAGTGGGGATAGAACGCTCCGTGTGTCCCTGGAAGAAGTGGGGATAGAACGCTCCGTGTGTCCCTGGAAGAGTGGGGAAAGAACGTTTCTGTGTGTCCCTGGAAGAGTGAGGATAGAACACTCTGTGTGTCCCTGGAAGAAGTGGGGATAGAACGCTCCGTGTGTCCCTGGAAGAAGTGGGGATAGAACGCTCTGTGTGTCCCTGGAAGAAGTGGGGATAGAACGCTCTGCGTGTCCCTGGAAGAGTGGGGATAGAACGCTCCGTGTGTCCCTGGAAGAAGTAGGGATAGAACGCTTCGTGTGTCCCTGGAAGAAGTTGGGACAGAACGCTCCGTGTGTCCCTGGAAGAAGTTGGGACAGAACGCTCCGTGTGTCCCTGGAAGAAGTGAAGACAGAACGCTCCGTGTGTCCCTGGAAGAAGGGATAGAACGCTTCTGTGTCCCTGGAAGAAGTGGGGATAGAACGCTCCGTGTGTCCCTGGAAGAAGTGGGGATAGAACGCTCTGTGTGTCCCTGGAAGAAGTGGGGATAGAATGCTCCGTGTGTCCCTGGAAGAAGTGGAGACAGAACGCTCCGTGTGTCCCTGGAAGAAGGGATAGAACGCTTCTGTGTCCCTGGAAGAAGTGGGGATAGAACGCTCTGTGTGTCCCTGGAAGAAGTGGGGATAGAACGCTTCTGTGTGTCCCTGGAAGAAGTGGGGATAGAACGCTTCTGTGTCCCTGGAAGAAGTGGGGATAGAACGCTCCGTGTGTACCTGGAAGAAGTGGGGACAGAACGCTCCGTGTGTCCCTGGAAGAAGTGGGGATAGAACGCTCCGTGTGTCCCTGGAAGAAGTGGGGATAGAACGCTCCTTGTGTCCCTGGAAGAAGTGGGGATAGAACGCTCTGTGTGTCCCTGGAAGAAGTGGGGATAGAACGCTCCTTGTGTCCCTGGAAGAAGTGGGGATAGAACGCTCTGTGTGTCCCTGGAAGAAGTGGGGATAGAACGCTCTGTGTGTCCCTGGAAGAAGTGGGGATAGAACGCTCTGTGTGTCCCTGGAAGAAGTGGGGATAGAACGCTTCTGTGTGTCCCTGGAAGAAGTGGGGATAGAACGCTTCTGTGTCCCTGGAAGAAGTGGGGATAGAACGCTCTGTGTGTCCCTGGAAGAAGTGGGGATAGAACGCTTCTGTGTGTCCCTGGAAGAAGTGGGGATAGAACGCTTCTGTGTCCCTGGAAGAAGTGGGGATAGAACGCTCCGTGTGTCCCTGGAAGAAGTGGGGACAGAACGCTCCATGTGTCCCTGGAAGAAGTGGGGACAGAACGCTCCGTGTGTCCCTGGAAGAAGTGGGGATAGAACGCTCCGTGTGTCCCTGAAAGAAGTGGGGATAGAACGCTACTGTGTGTCCCTGGAAGAAGTGGGGATAGAACGCTCTGTGTGTCCCTGGAAGAAGTGGGGATAGAACGCTCCTTGTGTCCCTGGAAGAAGTGGGGATAGAACGCTCTGTGTGTCCCTGGAAGAAGTGGGGATAGAACGCTTCTGTGTGTCCCTGGAAGAAGTGGGGATAGAACGCTCTGTGTGTCCCTGGAAGAAGTGGGGATAGAACGCTTCTGTGTGTTCCTGGAAGAAGTGGGGATAGAACGCTCTGTGTGTCCATGGAAGAAGTGGGGATAGAACGCTTCTGTGTGTCCCTGGAAGAAGTGGGGATAGAATGCTTCTGTGTGTCCCTGGAAGAAGTGGGGATAGAACGCTCCTTGTGTCCCTGGAAGAAGTGGGGATAGAACGCTCTGTGTGTCCCTGGAAGAAGTGGGGATAGAACGCTCCTTGTGTCCCTGGAAGAAGTGGGGATAGAACGCTCTGTGTGTCCCTGGAAGAAGTGGGGATAGAACGCTCCTTGTGTCCCTGGAAGAAGTGGGGATAGAACGCTCCTTGTGTCCCTGGAAGAAGTGGGGATAGAACGCTCTGTGTGTCCCTGGAAGAAGTGGGGATAGAACGCTCTGTGTGTCCCTGGAAGAAGTGGGGATAGAACGCTCTGTGTGTCCCTGGAAGAAGTGGGGATAGAACGCTCTGTGTGTCCCTGGAAGAAGTGGGGATAGAACGCTCTGTGTGTCCCTGGAAGAAGTGGGGATAGAACGCTCTGTGTGTCCCTGGAAGAAGTGGGGACAGAACGCTTCTGTGTGTCCCTGGAAGAAGTGGGGATAGAACGCTCTGTGTGTCCCTGGAAGAAGTGGGGATAGAACGCTCTGTGTGTCCCTGGAAGAAGTGGGGATAGAACGCTCTGTGTGTCCCTGAAAGAAGTGGGGATAGAACGCTCCGTGTGTCCCTGGAAGAAGTGGTGATAGAACGCTCCGTGTGTCCCTGCAAGAAGTGGGGATAGAACACTTCTGTGTGTCCCTGGAAGAAGTGGGGATAGAACGCTCCGTGTGTCCCTGGAAGAAGTGGGGACAGAACGCTCCGTGTGTCCCTGGAAGAAGTGGGGACAGAACGCTCCGTGTGTCCCTGGAAGAAGTGGGGATAGAACGCTCCGTGTGTCCCTGGAAGAAGTGGGGATAGAACGCTTCTGTGTGTCCCTGGAAGAAGTGGGGATAGAACGCTTCTGTGTGTCCCTGGAAGAAGTGGGGATAGAACGCTCCGTGTGTCCCTGAAAGAAGTGGGGACAGAACGCTCCGTGTGTCCCTGGAAGAAGTGGGGACAGAATGCTCCGTGTGTCCCTGGAAGAAGTGGGGACAGAACGCTCTGTGTTTCCCTGGAAGAAGTGGGGATAGAACGCTCTGTGTGTCCCTGGAAGAGTGGGGATAGAACGCTTCTGTGTGTCCCTGGAAGAAGTGGGGATAGAACGCTTCTGTGTCCCTGGAAGAAGTGGGGATAGAACGCTCCGTGTGTCCCTGGAAGAAGTGGGGACAGAACGCTCCGTGTGTCCCTGGAAGAAGTGGGGATAGAACGCTCTGTGTGTCCCTGGAAGAAGTGGGGATAGAACGCTTCTGTGTGTCCCTGGAAGAAGTGGGGATAGAACGCTTCTGTGTGTCCCTGGAAGAAGTGGGGATAGAACGCTCCGTGTGTCCCTGGAAGAAGTGGGGATAGAACGCTCTGTGTGTCCCTGGAAGAAGTGGGGATAGAACGCTCCTTGTGTCCCTGGAAGAAGTGGGGATAGAACGCTCTGTGTGTCCCTGGAAGAAGTGGGGATAGAACGCTCCTTGTGTCCCTGGAAGAAGTGGGGATAGAACGCTCCGTGTGTCCCTGGAAGAAGTGGGGATAGAACGCTCTGTGTGTCCCTGGAAGAAGTGGGGATAGAACGCTCTGCGTGTCCCTGGAAGAAGTGGGGATAGAACACTTCTGTGTGTCCCTGGAAGAAGTGGGGATAAAACGCTCTGTGTGTCCCTGGAAGAAGTGGGGATAGAACGCTTCTGTGTGTCCCTGGAAGAGTGGGGATAGAACGCTCCGTGTGTCCCTGGAAGAAGTAGGGATAGAACGCTCTGCGTGTCCCTGGAAGAAGTGGGGATAGAACGCTCCGTGTGTCCCTGGAAGAAGTTGGGACAGAACGCTCTGTGTGTCCCTGGAAGAAGTGGGGATAGAACGCTCCGTGTGTCCCTGGAAGAAGTAGGGATAGAACGCTCCGTGTGTCCCTGGAAGAAGTGGGGACAGAACGCTCCGTGTGTCCCTGGAAGAAGTGGGGACAGAACGCTCCGTGTGTCCCTGGAAGAAGTGGGGACAGAACGCTCCGTGTGTCCCTGGAAGAAGTGGGGATAGAACGCTCCGTGTGTCCCTGGAAGAAGTGGGGACAGAACGCTTCTGTGTGTCCCTGGAAGAGTGGGGATAGAACGCTCCGTGTGTCCCTGGAAGAAGTGGGGATAGAACGCTCCGTGTGTCCCTGGAAGAAGTGGGGATAGAACGCTCCGTGTGTCCCTGGAAGAGTGGGGAAAGAACGTTTCTGTGTGTCCCTGGAAGAGTGAGGATAGAACGCTCTGTGTGTCCCTGGAAGAAGTGGGGATAGAACGCTCCGTGTGTCCCTGGAAGAAGTGGGGATAGAACGCTCTGTGTGTCCCTGGAAAAAGTGGGGATAGAACGCTCTGCGTGTCCCTGGAAGAAGTGGGGATAGAACACTTCTGTGTGTCCCTGGAAGAAGTGGGGATAAAACGCTCTGTGTGTCCCTGGAAGAAGTGGGGATAGAACGCTTCTGTGTGTCCCTGGAAGAGTGGGGATAGAACGCTCCGTGTGTCCCTGGAAGAAGTAGGGATAGAACGCTTCGTGTGTCCCTGGAAGAAGTTGGGACAGAACGCTCCGTGTGTCCCTGGAAGAAGTGGGGACAGAACGCTCCGTGTGTCCCTGGAAGAAGGGATAGAACGCTTCTGTGTCCCTGGAAGAAGTGGGGATAGAACGCTCCGTGTGTCCCTGGAAGAAGTGGGGATAGAACGCTCTGTGTGTCCCTGGAAGAAGTGGGGATAGAACGCTCCGTGTGTCCCTGGAAGAAGTGGAGACAGAACGCTCCGTGTGTCCCTGGAAGAAGGGATAGAACGCTTCTGTGTCCCTGGAAGAAGTGGGGATAGAACGCTCTGTGTGTCCCTGGAAGAAGTGGGGATAGAACGCTTCTGTGTGTCCCTGGAAGAAGTGGGGATAGAACGCTTCTGTGTCCCTGGAAGAAGTGGGGATAGAACGCTCCGTGTGTCCCTGGAAGAAGTGGGGACACAACGCTCCGTGTGTCCCTGGAAGAAGTGGGGATAGAACGCTCCGTGTGTCCCTGGAAGAAGTGGGGATAGAACGCTCCGTGTGTCCCTGGAAGAAGTGGGGATAGAACGCTCTGTGTGTCCCTGGAAGAAGTGGGGATAGAACGCTTCTGTGTGTCCCTGGAAGAAGTGGGGATAGAACACTCTGTGTGTCCCTGGAAGAAGTGGGGATAGAACGCTTCTGTGTGTTCCTGGAAGAAGTGAGGATAGAACGCTCTGTGTGTCCCTGGAAGAAGTGGGGATAGAACGCTTCTGTGTGTCCCTGGAAGAAGTGGGGATAGAACGCTTCTGTGTGTCCCTGGAAGAAGTGGGGATAGAACGCTCTGTGTGTCCCTGGAAGAAGTGGGGATAGAACGCTCTGTGTGTCCCTGGAAGAAGTGGGGATAGAACGCTTCTGTGTGTCCCTGGAAGAAGTGGGGATAGAACGCTTCTGTGTGTCCCTGGAAGAAGTGGGGATAGAACGCTTCTGTGTCCCTGGAAGAAGTGGGGATAGAACGCTCTGTGTGTCCCTGGAAGAAGTGGGGATAGAACGCTTCTGTGTGTCCCTGGAAGAAGTGGGGATAGAACGCTTCTGTGTCCCTGGAAGAAGTGGGGATAGAACGCTCCGTGTGTCCCTGGAAGAAGTGGGGACAGAACGCTCCGTGTGTCCCTGGAAGAAGTGGGGATAGAACGCTCCGTGTGTCCCTGGAAGAAGTGGGGATAGAACGCTCCGTGTGTCCCTGGAAGAAGTGGGGATAGAACGCTTCTGTGTGTCCCTGGAAGAAGTGGGGATAGAACGCTCCTTGTGTCCCTGGAAGAAGTGGGGATAGAACGCTCTGTGTGTCCCTGGAAGAAGTGGGGATAGAACGCTTCTGTGTGTCCCTGGAAGAAGTGGGGATAGAACGCTCTGTGTGTCCCTGGAAGAAGTGGGGATAGAACGCTTCTGTGTGTTCCTGGAAGAAGTGGGGATAGAACGCTCTGTGTGTCCCTGGAAGAAGTGGGGATAGAACGCTTCTGTGTGTCCCTGGAAGAAGTGGGGATAGAATGCTTCTGTGTGTCCCTGGAAGAAGTGGGGATAGAACGCTCCTTGTGTCCCTGGAAGAAGTGGGGATAGAACGCTCTGTGTGTCCCTGGAAGAAGTGGGGATAGAACGCTCCTTGTGTCCCTGGAAGAAGTGGGGATAGAACGCTCTGTGTGTCCCTGGAAGAAGTGGGGATAGAACGCTCTGTGTGTCCCTTTAAGAAGTGGGGATAGAACGCTCTGTGTGTCCCTGGAAGAAGTGGGGATAGAACGCTCCTTGTGTCCCTTGAAGAAGTGGGGATAGAACGCTCCTTGTGTCCCTGGAAGAAGTGGGGATAGAACGCTCCGTGTGTCCCTGGAAGAAGTGGGGATAGAACGCTCCGTGTGTCCCTGGAAGAAGTGGGGATAGAACGCTCTGTGTGTCCCTGGAAGAAGTGGGGATAGAACGCTCTGTGTGTCCCTGGAAGAAGTGGGGATAGAACGCTCTGTGTGTCCCTGGAAGAAGTGGGGACAGAACGCTTCTGTGTGTCCCTAGAAGAAGTGGGGATAGAACGCTCTGTGTGTCCCTGGAAGAAGTGGGGATAGAACGCTCTGTGTGTCCCTGGAAGAAGTGGGGATAGAACGCTCTGTGTGTCCCTGGAAGAAGTGGGGATAGAACGCTCCGTGTGTCCCTGGAAGAAGTGGGGACAGAACGCTCCGTGTGTCCCTGGAAGAAGTGGGGACAGAACGCTCCGTGTGTCCCTGGAAGAAGTGGGGATAGAACGCTCCGTGTGTCCCTGGAAGAAGTGGGGATAGAACGCTTCTGTGTGTCCCTGGAAGAAGTGGGGATAGAACGCTCCTTGTGTCCCTGGAAGAAGTGGGGATAGAACGCTCTGTGTGTCCCTGGAAGAAGTGGGGATAGAACGCTTCTGTGTGTCCCTGGAAGAAGTGGGGATAGATCGCTCTGTGTGTCCCTGGAAGAAGTGGGGATAGAACGCTTCTGTGTGTTCCTGGAAGAAGTGGGGATAGAACGCTCTGTGTGTCCCTGGAAGAAGTGGGGATAGAACGCTTCTGTGTGTCCCTGGAAGAAGTGGGGATAGAACGCTTCTGTGTGTCCCTGGAAGAAGTGGGGATAGAACGCTCCTTGTGTCCCTGGAAGAAGTGGGGATAGAACGCTCTGTGTGTCCCTGGAAGAAGTGGGGATAGAACGCTCCTTGTGTCCCTGGAAGAAGTGGGGATAGAACGCTCTCTGTGTCCCTGGAAGAAGTGGGGATAGAACGCTCTGTGTGTCCCTGGAAGAAGTGGGGATAGAACGCTCTGTGTGTCCCTGGAAGAAGTGGGGATAGAACGCTCCGTGTGTTCCTGGAAGAAGTGGGGATAGAACGCTCCTTGTGTCCCTGGAAGAAGTGGGGATAGAACGCTCTGTGTGTCCCTGGAAGAAGTGGGGATAGAACGCTCTGTGTGTCCCTGGAAGAAGTGGGGATAGAACGCTCTGTGTGTCCCTGGAAGAAGTGGGGATAGAACGCTCTGTGTGTCCCTGGAAGAAGTGGGATAGAACGCTCTGTGTGTCCCTGGAAGAAGTGGGGACAGAACGCTTCTGTGTGTCCCTGGAAGAGTGGGGATAGAACGCTCCGTGTGTCCCTGGAAGAAGTAGGGATAGAACGCTCCGTGTGTCCCTGGAAGAAGTAGGGATAGAACGCTCCGTGTGTCCCTGGAAGAAGTTGGGACAGAACGCTCTGTGTGTCCCTGGAAGAAGTGGGGATAGAACGCTCCGTGTGTCCCTGGAAGAAGTAGGGATAGAACGCTCCGTGTGTCCCTGGAAGAAGTGGGACAGAACGCTCCGTGTGTCCCTGGAAGAAGTGGGGACAGAACGCTCCGTGTGTCCCTGGAAGAAGTGGGGATAGAACGCTCCGTGTGTCCCTGGAAGAAGTGGGGATAGAACGCTCCGTGTGTCCCTGGAAGAAGTGGGGACAGAACGCTTCTGTGTGTCCCTGGAAGAGTGGGGATAGAACGCTCCGTGTGTCCCTGGAAGAAGTGGGGATAGAACGCTCCGTGTGTCCCTGGAAGAAGTGGGGATAGAACGCTCCGTGAGTCCCTGGAAGAGTGGGGAAAGAACGCTTCTGTGTGTCCCTGGAAGAGTGAGGATAGAACGCTTCTGTGTGTCCCTGGAAGAAGTGGGGATAGAACGCTCCGTGTGTCCCTGGAAGAAGTGGGGATAGAACGCTCTGTGTGTCCCTGGAAGAAGTGGGGATAGAACGCTCTGCGTGTCCCTGGAAGAAGTGGGGATAGAACACTTCTGTGTGTCCCTGGAAGAAGTGGGGATAAAACGCTCTGTGTGTCCCTGGAAGAAGTGGGGATAGAACGCTTCTGTGTGTCCCTGGAAGAGTGGGGATAGAACGCTCCGTGTGTCCCTGGAAGAAGTAGGGATAGAACGCTTCGTGTGTCCCTGGAAGAAGTTGGGACAGAACGCTCCGTGTGTCCCTGGAAGAAGTAGGGACAGAACGCTCCGTGTGTCCCTGGAAGAAGGGATAGAACGCTTCTGTGTCCCTGGAAGAAGTGGGGATAGAACGCTCTGTGTGTCCCTGGAAGAAGTGGGGATAGAACGCTTCTGTGTGTCCCTGGAAGAAGTGGGGATAGAACACTTCTGTGTCCCTGGAAGAAGTGGGGATAGAACGCTCCGTGTGTCCCTGGAAGAAGTGGGGACAGAACGCTCCGTGTGTCCCTGGAAGAAGTGGGGATAGAACGCTCCGTGTGTCCCTGGAAGAAGTGGGGACAGAACGCTCCGTGTGTCCCTGGAAGAAGTGGGGATAGAACGCTCTGTGTGTTCCTGGAAGAAGTGGGGATAGAATGCTTCTGTGTGTCCCTGGAAGAAGTGGGGATAGAACGCTCTGTGTGTCCCTGGAAGAAGTGGGGATAGAACGCTTCTGTGTGTCCCTGGAAGAAGTGGGGATAGAACGCTCTGTGTGTCCCTGGAAGAAGTGGGGATAGAACGCTTCTGTGTGTTCCTGGAAGAAGTGGGGATAGAACGCTCTGTGTGTCCCTGGAAGAAGTGGGGATAGAACGCTTCTGTGTGTCCCTGGAAGAAGTGGGGATAGAACGCTTCTGTGTGTCCCTGGAAGAAGTGGGGATAGAACGCTCCTTGTGTCCCTGGAAGAAGTGGGGATAGAACGCTCTGTGTGTCCCTGGAAGAAGTGGGGATAGAACGCTCCTTGTGTCCCTGGAAGAAGTGGGGATAGAACGCTCTGTGTGTCCCTGGAAGAAGTGGGGATAGAACGCTCTGTGTGTCCCTGGAAGAAGTCGGGATAGAACGCTCCGTGTGTCCCTGGAAGAAGTGGGGATAGAACGCTCCGTGTGTCCCTGGAAGAAGTGGGGATAGAACGCTCCTTGTGTCCCTGGAAGAAGTGGGGATAGAACGCTCCGTGTGTCCCTGGAAGAAGTTGGGATAGAACGCTCTGTGTGTCCCTGGAAGAAGTGGGGATAGAATGCTCTGTGTGTCCCTGGAAGAAGTGGGGATAGAACGCTCTGTGTGTCCCTGGAAGAAGTGGGGATAGAACGCTCTGTGTGTCCCTGGAAGAAGTGGGGACAGAACGCTTCTGTGTGTCCCTGGAAGAAGTGGGGATAGAACGCTCTGTGTGTCCCTGGAAGAAGTGGGGATAGAACGCTTCTGTGTGTTCCTGGAAGAAGTGGGGATAGAACGCTCTGTGTGTCCCTGGAAGAAGTGGGGATAGAACGCTTCTGTGTGTCCCTGGAAGAAGTGGGGATAGAACGCTTCGTGTGTCCCTGGAAGAAGTGGGGATAGAACGCTCCGTGTGTCCCTGGAAGAAGTGGGGACAGAACGCTCCGTGTGTCCTTGGAAGAAGTGGGGATAGAACGCTCCGTGTGTCCCTGGAAGAAGTGGGGACAGAACGCTCCGTGTGTCCCTGGAAGAAGTGGGGACAGAACGCTCCGTGTGTCCCTGGAAGAAGGGATAGAACGCTTCTGTGTGTCCCTGGAAGAAGTGGGGATAGAACGCTCTGTGTGTCCCTGGAAGAAGTGGGGATAGAACGCTTCTGTGTGTTCCTGGAAGAAGTGGGGATAGAACGCTCTGTGTGTCCCTGGAAGAAGTGGGGATAGAACGCTTCTGTGTGTCCCTGGAAGAAGTGGGGATAGAACGCTTCTGTGTGTCCCTGGAAGAAGTGGGGATAGAACGCTCCTTGTGTCCCTGGAAGAAGTGGGGATAGAACGCTCTGTGTGTCCCTGGAAGAAGTGGGGATAGAACGCTCCTTGTGTCCCTGGAAGAAGTGGGGATAGAACGCTCTGTGTGTCCCTGGAAGAAGTGGGGATAGAACGCTCTGTGTGTCCCTGGAAGAAGTGGGGATAGAACGCTTCTGTGTGTCCCTGGAAGAAGTGGGGATAGAACGCTCCGTGTGTCCCTGGAAGAAGTGGGGACAGAACGCTCCGTGTGTCCTTGGAAGAAGTGGGGATAGAACGCTCCGTGTGTCCCTGGAAGAAGTGGGGACAGAACGCTCCGTGTGTCCCTGGAAGAAGTGGGGACAGAACGCTCCGTGTGTCCCTGGAAGAAGGGATAGAACGCTTCTGTGTGTCCCTGGAAGAAGTGGGGATAGAACGCTCTGTGTGTCCCTGGAAGAAGTGGGGATAGAACGCTTCTGTGTGTTCCTGGAAGAAGTGGGGATAGAACGCTCTGTGTGTCCCTGGAAGAAGTGGGGATAGAACGCTTCTGTGTGTCCCTGGAAGAAGTGGGGATAGAACGCTTCTGTGTGTCCCTGGAAGAAGTGGGGATAGAACGCTCCTTGTGTCCCTGGAAGAAGTGGGGATAGAACGCTCTGTGTGTCCCTGGAAGAAGTGGGGATAGAACGCTCCTTGTGTCCCTGGAAGAAGTGGGGATAGAACGCTCTGTGTGTCCCTGGAAGAAGTGGGGATAGAACGCTCTGTGTGTCCCTGGAAGAAGTCGGGATAGAACGCTCCGTGTGTCCCTGGAAGAAGTGGGGATAGAACGCTCCGTGTGTCCCTGGAAGAAGTGGGGATAGAACGCTCCTTGTGTCCCTGGAAGAAGTGGGGATAGAACGCTCCGTGTGTCCCTGGAAGAAGTTGGGATAGAACGCTCTGTGTGTCCCTGGAAGAAGTGGGGATAGAACGCTCCGTGTGTCCCTGGAAGAAGTGGGGATAGAACGCTCCGTGTGTCCCTGGAAGAAGTGGGGATAGAACGCTCCGTGTGTCCCTGGAAGAAGTGGGGACAGAACGCTTCTGTGTGTCCCTGGAAGAAGTGGGGATAGAACGCTCCGTGTGTCCCTGGAAGAAGTGGGGATAGAACGCTCTGTGTGTCCCTGGAAGAAGTGGGGATAGAACGCTCCGTGTGTCCCTGGAAGAAGTGGGGATAGAACGCTCTGTGTGTCCCTGGAAGAAGTGGGGATAGAACGCTCCGTGTGTCCCTGGAAGAAGTGGGGATAGAACGCTCCGTGTGTCCCTGGAAGAAGTGGGGATAGAACGCTCTGTGTGTCCCTGGAAGAAGTGGGGACAGAACGCTCTGTGTGTCCCTGGAAGAAGTGGGGACAGAACGCTCCGTGTGTCCCTGGAAGAAGTGGGGATAGAACGCTCCGTGTGTCCCTGGAAGAAGTGGGGATAGAACGCTTCTGTGTGTCCCTGGAAGAAGTGGGGATAGAACGCTCTGTGTGTCCCTGGAAGAAGTGGGGACAGAACGCTCCGTGTGTCCCTGGAAGAAGTGGGGATAGAACGCTCCGTGTGTCCCTGGAAGAAGTGGGGATAGAATGCTCTGTGTGTCCCTGGAAGAAGTGGGGATAGAACGCTCCGTGTGTCCCTGGAAGAAGTGGGGACAGAACGCTTCTGTGTGTCCCTGGAAGAAGTGGGGATAGAACGCTTCTGTGTGTCCCTGGAAGAAGTGGGGATAGAACGCTTCTGTGTGTCCCTGGAAGAAGTGGGGATAGAACGCTTCTGTGTGTCCCTGGAAGAAGTGGGGATAGAACGCTTATGTGTGTCCCTGGAAGAAGTGGGGATAGAACGCTTCTGTGTGTCCCTGGAAGAAGTGGGGATAGAACGCTTCTGTGTGTTCCTGGAAGAAGTGGGGATAGAACGCTCTGTGTGTCCCTGGAAGAAGTGGGGATAGAACGCTTCTGTGTGTCCCTGGAAGAAGTGTGGATAGAACGCTTCTGTGTGTCCCTGGAAGAAGTGGGGATAGAACGCTTCTGTGTGTCCCTGGAAGAAGTGGGGATAGAACGCTCTGTGTGTCCCTGGAAGAAGTGGGGATAGAAGCTCTGTGTGTCCCTGGAAGAAGTGGGGATAGAACGCTCCGTGTGTCCCTGGAAGAGTGGGGATAGAAGGCTCCGTGAACAGAAGGTCCCCACTGTGGGTGCTCCCTGGAAGAGGAGGAGGTGAGGCTATGACCCCAGAGTGCCCCTGGAAGAGGAGGGGGTGAGGAAGCTCCACTGCCCACTTGTGAGTGCTCCCTGGAAGGGGAGGAGGAGGCTTCTCCCGCTGGGTGCTCCCTGGAAGGAGAAGGTGCTGTGTGTATGCCAGGTGCAGTGTGCACACACGTGTGCAGAATCCACACGCAAGGTGGTACATGCAGCATGCACACACGTTGGCGTGCAGTGTACCCCTGCTGCAGATCACATGTTGTAATGCATGAGGTTCACGTGTGTAGGCTGGACCTGTGTGCACACGGTGTGTGTTACCCAATGGAGTGTGTGTTGTGAGCGTGGGGAAGGCGGGCTCTGTCCACCTGTGGCTGAAGAATGCCCGGTGCTGGGTAGTGGGTGTCTGGGTGGGTTGCTGCCTGCTCTGGGTGCAACACCTCCCCTAGAACAGGCTTCTGCTTCCTGGGCTGCGGTCAGCCCCCTGGCTTTGGGCTGCAAGGCAGCTGGCTTCTGACATTAGGATGGAGGCCTTCAGAAGGGGTGTGGGCTCCCTGCCAGGTGTGTCCAAGACCTGCCTCAATGCTGGAGGCCCTAGAGGTGCTCAGGCTCTATCCAGCAGGACGTGGGGAGTGGTCACTCTCCCTAAGCCTCACTTGATCCTTCCCAGAACCCCGGCCTCTTCCCTGCATGGTCGGCATTCCCTGCAGGCTCACCCACCCATTCTAGGCTGTGTGGTGGCTCTGTCATGGCGTCCCTTGGCCCACCTGCTGGATGAGCACAGTCAAGACGCCCACTCACCCCTGGCCATGGGCTCTTCTAGCCCTCACCTCATTGAACTCCATCTCCCATGACCTCTGCTCCTGTGCAGAAGTGGGGGTGGAAGCCAGGCTACCTGCCAGCCACAGCTGGTGATGGGTCCATGTGGTCCACCTGGCTCAGTCCTGAGCATCCGCATGCCCTACCCCCTCCCTCCTGGGACAAGAATGTGGCCACTCCAGAGCCAGCCTAGGCCAGTGACCTGGGAGATGGCAGAGGGCGTGTGATGCAGAGGCAGATGGGGTCAGACCCTGGCCAAGACCGGCTGGGGAGGCCCAGCCTCCTCCCCAGGTGGGCACCATCAGGAGGTCTGAGGTGGACTGGCCACACCCTGCCCACAGCCTCACCCCTGGGCACTCACTGACTCCCGTATCTCGTCTTCTTGAACTTGTCCCTCCTGTACTGCGCGTGCTCCTGCTCCAGGGCCCCCACCCCGGCGATGACCTGCTTCAGTGTCTTGTAGGTCTCCTGGGGGTCGTCGATGAGAAACGTCGCGTACTCCTCCTGCTCGGGGCCGTCGTACACAGACTTGCTCCCACAGGCCTCTGTGGGGGCAGGGATGTCACTGTGGGTGTCCCTGGGGCAACCACCCTTCGTTGGGTGTCTGCTCAGGGCATGCACTTCCCACGGCAGTCCCCTCCAGGAAAGGCTGGCCATGGGCACGTGAGTGAGAGAGCAGCATGGGTGTCCATCCTGCAGGCCCCTGGGCCCAGCGTGTCTCGGCCCAGCCACCCTCTCCTCACAGGTCCAGCTTGCTAACTGCACAGTGGAGTGAGAGGACGGCTGTGCAGGAAGGGACAGGCGCTAGAGGATATCCCTGCCCTCCTGGGATGTGCTGGTGAGGATGCAGCAGCCAAGGCTGTTCTGCCAGGCCTGACTAGGCGGGAGGACTGAGCAGGACGCAGAGATGGCAGCGTCCCTGAGCCGATCTGTCTCACGAGGACACAAAATAACAACTAAAACCACCTTCTGCCTGGACCCTGGACCTGGTGCCCTGTGAACAGTGTCCTTGAACTGATCAAGGTGAAATGGAGTCCCGGTGACCAGGCCGTGCGGGAGACACTGGTTCCGTTTCACATGAGCAGCCTCCCCAAAACCCTAACAAGCAGGTACCTGTGCTACTGCACAGATGGTAGCCTGCCATCCCCCACAGAGATGTTTCTACTCTCGCCACCACATGACAAGCCATTCTGCACTGGCCAACATTCCCAGCCCAGCACTAGCCCTCAGGACAGAATGCCATGGCCCTGTACTGAGTCTGCAGATGTGGGGCCACAGAGACCTAGCCACAGAGCGTCCAGGAGGGGCCAGGGTCTGACCATGGCCTGTGGCAAAGGCCATGGCAACACAGCCCTCCAGCACCAAAGGCTAGGACTTAGGCAGAAAGGGGCTTGTTACACCAACGGGCACAGGCCCCATGGTCATGTGTCTGGGGAGACAGTGTCTCGCAGCCATCGGAGCTGCCCGACTAGAAGGCTGTCAAGAAGCACCACGTCCTCGGCAGAGGCTTGGCGGATGCAGGGACTCCACGCCCTGTAAGGTGCATGTGGGAGAGTGAGCTGAGAGTCCAGCTGCGTTGACAGCGATGAGCCCTTGCTATCAAGACGGTTTGTTGGTTATTGGGAGGAAGGATGAGAGCATAATTGTTTCCATTTGTCTATCTGTCCATTTTTTATTCATCCATCCACTTACCTATCTATCCATGCATCACGCATTCATCCACCCACCTATCCATCCATCCATCCATCTATATACCTGTCTGTTCCTCCCTCCTTCCTCCTTCCTCCCTTGCTCCCTCCCTCCCTCCTGTCTGGCCATCCATCCATCCATCCATCTATATACCTTTCCTTCTTTCCTCCCTTCCTCCCTCCATCCCTTCCTCCCTCCCTCCATCCCTTCCTCCCTCCCTCCTGCCTGGCCATCCATCCATCCATCCATCCATTTATACACCTGTCCTTCCTTCCTTCCCCCCCCTCCCTCTCTCCCATCTGGCCATCCATCCATCCATCCATCTGTTTATACACCTGTCTCTTCCTTCTTTCCTCCCTCTCCCCTCCCTCCCATCTGGCCATCCATCCATCCATCTATCTATACACTTCTTCCTTCCTTCCTTCCTTCCTTCCTTTCTTCCTTCCTTCTTTCCTCCCTCTCCCCTCCCTCCCATCTGGCCATCCATCCATCCATCTATCTATACACTTCTTCCTTCCTTCCTTCCTTCCTTCCTTCCTTCCTTCCTTCCTTCCTTCCTTCCTCTCTCCCTCCCTCCCATCTAGCCATCCTTCCATCCATCCATCCATCCCTCCATCCAACAGGACAAGTACCCCCTTTGTGCCAAGTCCTGGGGTAAAAAGGATATTTCCTTTGCTCTCAAAAGGCCCCAGAATACAACTAAAAGTGAACAGACCAGAGAGGGCTGCACTTGAGTGATGGGGTGAACCCAGGCTATGGGGCTGGGGGTCTGGAGAAAGCTCCCAGGAGGAACAGACTCACAGGAAGAGCAGGCACTGGCTGGACTGAAGTAGGAAGGCGCTCCAGGTAGGGGGTAGATGCCATGCACAGTGTGCAGCACTGTGATGCAGGCAGGGCCGCCGTGCTTGCTGGGCACCATGCTACCGTCTGGGTGTGCACAGGCATGTGAGCCTGTGTGAGCCTGGAGCCTGTTCTCACACACAGGCGGACACGATGCCCAGGACCCCGTGCATGGCCAGCCAAGGTGCAGTTGGCCTTCTGGGCTGGGTCAGGAAAGCAGGGAGGAAGCAAGACTAACGGGCTCGATTCCAGACTTTCTCTATGTTTTGTTCTGTGGGCTGAGAGCTCTTTGGTGATCTACATGAGCGTATCTGAGTTCTCCCAGACCCCACACGGAGAAGATACCCCTGCCTCCCTCCTTGGATCTGCCTGCCACTGAGGAACAGACCAGGTCCCGCGCCACCTAATCTGTTCTGCCCAGACTGTTGAGCTTCTAGTTCTGTTAAGCTATTAAATGTTACAAACACATCTCTCTAGAGTGCTGGCTAGCCAGCAAACAGCTTCCTATCACCAGGGCTGTAGCCTGCCCACGGACGCCCCACGGACACCAGAGCTCTACCAGGCTCCCCTGCAGATGGCCCTGTGCCTGGGACAGCTCCCTGGCCCGACACGTGCAGGGGCTGTGGTCACCTTGCATCTTCTCCAGCTTGCCCATGTACAGGTTGAACAAGGAGTAGATGCGCTCCGTCTCGCGGTCCCCGTCAATGTCCAGCTGGATGTTTGCTGGGAGGCCACTGCCCAGATAGGGAAAGAATAAAAAGAAAAAAACATGACTTAGACAATGCTTTTACTCATATTACTTTTAAGAAAATCAAGTAAGAAAGAAACTGGAGGGAACATATTTAAAACCTGATCCTGACCTTGGTGACAGGGTGGCCCCAGGCTGGCTTAGGACATGTATAGCTGGGGCCTCTTGGGACCCACGGATCCAGACCAACCATGGACAGGGCAGGAATGACCTGGTGTAGGGCTGGGCTACATCCCCAGAGGTTCACCTGCCCAGAGGAAGGTCAGCTTTCCTTTCCTCCCGGGAGGCTGTGGGTTTCTGTCCTGTCCTGGGTGAGGACAGGAGAGAGGTCTTGGGGACTGACAGGTGTGGCCCTGGCTTCTGTATCTATCACCCTCCAAGGCTTTGGGGAGCAAATGGCCAGACGTGAAGGTTGTGTGACAAGTACACTTCGGGGGGCTTGTCACATGAGGCTGTCATACTCCCAATATGACAAGGCACAGAGAGCTGATCAGGGGCACCGCCGAGGGAGGCCAGGCACCCTGGCCACCTTCCCTTCTCTAATAGCCACAGGAGGCTCAGCTGCCATGCCTGGCCTCAGTTCCCACGCGGAGGGCTGGTGGAGAGTCTGAGCTCTGAGCAGGAGACGGAGCACTTCCAGGCCCTCAGGAGAAATGGGATGCGTCGGCTTCAAGCCCTCCTTTCCCTGCCTACCACTTCCCCAAGGTCAGCTCTGCCCCAGCAGGGGCTCAGGAGGAACCTCCGTGGCCTGGAGCTCCCTGCAGTCTACACGGCCTCCCAGAGGCCCACGCCCAGGTGCTCCATCAGTGGGGACTCTGCAGAGGACATGAGATCTGCCTGGCTGGGCCCCCTGGCTGAACTCCCTGCACAGCACACAAGCCGGGTGACTGTGCTTGGCTGAGTGGGGGTGGTGGGTGCCGGGTGCTGCAGGGGCCCAGACCTACCCAGTGCAGGGGGTGCAGCCGGCAGCAGTGTCGGAGGAGGCCCTGCAGCACAGCCAGTGGCCGTTCAGGTAGGCAGACGGGTGGAAGACGGTGAGGCGGGCCTGGTTGCACTGGCTCACCTTGGTGAGGATGTCGATCCAGTCCTTGGCCTCCACGCAGTTGCTGGCCTGGATGTAGAGCGCACGCTCCGGCTGGATGACCTGGAACATCTGAGGACACAGTGTGGGCTCAGGAGGGCTGCCAGAGGGGCTCTGAGAAAGCTCGAGAGCCACAGGCATCAGACACCATCAATGGCTTGAAAAGGGACACTTGGCTGGATGGGCCCCCAGGGGCCAGGGCTGATGCAAACCTGGATGGGCCCAGGGCCTTCCTGCAGCTCTGCCACAGGATGGGGCTGTGGGAACAGAAGAGGCAGAGCTGGGGAGGCCACTACAACTTGGCCACCAGGGTGAGCCTAGCCAGGCACACTCTGCCCTGCAGCCTCAGAAGCCTCAGCTGAAATCCCCCACCCTCCTGCTTTCTCTCCTGGGACTGCAGGGCTGGCCACACGTGTCATGAAGCTCTTCCTGCCACCTTGCTGGCACATGAAGCCCTGCCTCAGGGCCTGCAAGCTTTTCTTGCCCTCTGGTGCCCTGGCGCCCAGCTGACCACATGGGACTGCGCCACTCAGGGGTTCTTCCTCACGAGGCTTTCAGGCCACCGCCTTTGCCCCTCTCTCCACAAACACTACTAAGTGCCAGCAACTGTCCTGGGTCCCAGGGACATGCTACTTGCCGCCAGGGGGAAGGATGAAAGCAAACAGCAAGTCAGGGCCAGGGCCTAACAGGTCAGGAGAGACTGAGCAGTCCTCTGGCTGAGCTTGGAGCAGGCTAAGTTAACCAGGCAGAGCAGGGAAGGGTCAATGAGGTGGAGCGCAGAAAGGGGACAGATGGCTCCCCAGGCAGAAGACAGTGGGAACAAAGGCCCTGGAGCCAGAGGGGTCAGGTGACCCCAGAAGCACAGGCCAAGCTGCACCCAGACGGTGCTTGGAGAGGTGGGCAGACCAGTGCTTGGCAGGACTCAGGTGGCTATCCCAGGTGATAGCCCTTCTGGGCTCAGGAGTTCTGGCTCCATATTCCTGGGTGGGTAGCTGGGGCCTCGCTAGGAGATGGGAACCCCCTGTGCCCCGCCCCCGTGTGTAGACCCCACCTCTGCACGAGTGTGCTCATGGCTATGATCCCCACGGACAGCCACCTGACCATCATTTCGGGCTGGGCACTCACAGGGGCCAGAAAGCCAAGCTGATGGACAACTAGAGAACAGGGTGCCTCTGGGCACGTGGAACATCAGGCCTGAGTCACCAAGCGTCACCAAGCAGGGCGGGGAAGGCCTGAGGGCAGGCGACAGCGGAAGCACTCGTGCACCCGCCTGGGAAGGGCAGGGCGGTCACTGTGAACACGATGGGCATGTGCTGGCCTGGCCAGAGTGAGATTTCTGCTGTGGGCACCTGCAGTGTGGTTCTGAAGAGAATTGTTCTAGGAAGCAGACTCCGAAGTACTCGTGCAGTTCAGGAAAGATGCAGCCGTCACCCAGAGAGGAGTGAGGACACCAAGGGTGACCAGCACACAGGGTAGGGTGAAGCCAGATCACGGGTGCCTGGGAGCCCTCGTCTGTCCTTGTGCACCCTTCTCTAAGTTCAAAATTACACCAGAGCAAAAAAAGGTTTGAGAGGAAATCCCAACAGGCTCAGGACCTATTCCTGGCACCCTTTAAGGGGTCTTTCTTCCAAGTAAAATCGACTTTCCTCCTCCAAGTTGTTGTCACGGTGTCTTGGTCACAACAATGAAAGGTCAGCAGCACTGAAGCTGGCTGAGGGTGAAGTGTGCTGGCACCTCACCACGGGGTTCAGGAGCCTTGGGACTGATTTGCAGGAGGAGTTTGGAAAGTTCGGAGATGTAGGCTGGAGAAGTAGAGTTTGCTTAATGGGAGATTCTGGTGGAGTTTAGAAGACCAGGATGCCAATAGGAATCTGGACAGCAAAGACTGCTCCTGAGGTTTCAAGGGGAATGAGGGCTGAGCCCTTGGATTTGTATTCTGACAAACAATCGCCTACATTCTGCTCAAGTCCTGAGGCTTTCTGTACGGCCGAGTACAAGAGGTGGGGCGATGATCAATCTGGCAATGGGAATCTCAAGGCAGCAGAGCATTCAGGCATGGCATGGGCACTGCTGGCTGCTTCTAACCAGATTTACAGTGAGAAATAGAAAGAAAGAGCAGAACCGAAAGATCTGAAAAACTTGAAATTTGGGCAGAAAAATATGTGCACAACTGGGGCCAAGGAAGGAGCGGTCACTTAAGAAACCGGTGACACTGAAAGGTGTCGTAACTTGGCACGTGGACAGTGAGAGAGACGACTCGAGGGCTTCTCAGCAAGAGGCCACCCTCACAGGCTCAGGCTTTCATCCGAGAGGAGGGCCTCACATGGGTCTCCTGGGGACTGCCTCCCAGGAGCCCCTGCAGCCATGGTCTACGGGTCTCTGCCCCTGCTCAGGCCCCGGGAGGGAGGTCTGGCATCACCGGGGTCTGGTTCTGCAGGCACACAAAGGCAAGAGCCCTGGAGCAACAGAGGCTTCCCTCAGACTCCAAAGGCAGGTCTGGGAGGCCGCATGTGGCAGGGCAGGAGTCCCTGCAGGCAGCCCTGGAGGCCACGTGTGGCACCATGGGAGTAACGCTGCAGCTTCAGCTGAGACCTTGGGATGAAGAGACTCCAGGAGCATGGGACGTCGCCGTGGAAAGCTCAGACAGGGAGCCGAGCCAGCCAGGAGTGGCCACGGGACCATAGCTAGCAAGGCCACCAGCAGGGCGGCCCAAGCCGAGTCCTCAGGACTCAATCTGTGCCCTGCGGGGTGTCGGTCTTGCTGCAGCCTGACCCTTCCTTTCTATGTCCCTAATTTCTCTTTTGGAATGGGAATGATTGCCCTGCACCATTACGTAAGTTTTTGGTTTTTTAAAATTTTTCAGGGCTCAGAGCTGTTTGCCTGGTGTCTAAGAGAAGACTTTGGACTTGGGCTTTTGAGCAATGCTGGAACTGGTGCGACCATGTGGACTCTGGGAAATGGACTGAACACATGTAAGATGGACGTGGCCTGTGGGGACCAGGGGTGGGATGTCGTGGTTTGGATCTTAAGTGTTCCCCCAAGTCCCTGTGTGGAAGGCTCAGACTCTGGCTGACGGTGGAGCCTCAGGGAGGGAAGTGAGGTCACTAGGGACATGCCCTCGAGGAGGCTGTTGGGATCTGACCCCTTCCTGGTCAGCGCTGCCTGCTCCACCACGGGCTCCCTGCTTGTCGCTCTGCCTCACCACAGGGCCAAAGCCACAAGGCCAGGTGACCACAGAAACTGTGAGGTGTCTGTCACAGTTATGGAAAGCTGACTGACACAGGCCAGGCCCTGGGCTCTGGAACTGGCCAGAAGAGCCCCTGGCCAAGCTCGGCCCGGCTCCCCTCAGGCTCTTCCCTGGGCCTGGGGAGCACAGGAGAAGGGAGACCCAGGCCTGAGCAGGTGGTGGTCGCACCTGGGGAGAGGTCTGCACTCACGTTTTTCATCCGGAAGGACTCTTCCTGCAGCCTCTCCACGGCCAGGATGTTCTCGATGGGGATGCTGCAGAGCGGCTGGTCTCCTGTGGCAGAGAGGGCGTGAGGCTGTGCCTGACCTTCAAGTGGTGGTGTCCTCCTCGCTAGCCAGACGGCTGTGACCCAGAGGCCACAGCATCAGGAGGAGCCCGTGCTTCTCAGGACCTTGATAAGCTCTCAGGCTTGCCTCCAGCCCAGGGCCACCTCTTTAGGGGAGGAAGTCATTTGCTGGGATTTGCTAAGGTGAGCTGCTCAGACCCAGGAGCAGCCAGCCCCGCGGCCTGGGGGGATGCGGAGAGGGACATCAAGGACAGCCAGGAGGCCTCCCCAGCCGCGACCCTGCGCTCTGGTGGGGGGAGTGGAACTCCTGCAGAGGAGTCTTCTCCACCTTTGCCAGGGGCTACAGGACCAGGACATGTGCTTGGGGACAAACCTGCCTGCCAGGCTTCCCCACAGAGCAGTCCTCGCCCAGCAGGACCTGGGGAAGGCTCGGAGCCCCCGAGCAGAGCGGGAACCGTGGGGGCCACTCTTGTTACCTTTGCTCTTCTGGTAGGTGAACTCGTGGTTGGTCAGGCGGAACCACCTCTTCTTGAAGTTCTTCATCCCAAAGCGCTTTCTCCCCTGCGCCCTCTTGACCATGAACCTGTCACAAAGGCACTGAGTGGTCACCGCGTGTCAGGCCCCCTTGTCAGGCCACGGGGCGCAGGCTGCTCCCCTCTGCCTCTGCCTTGAGCACCCCAACCTGCAAGGCCACACAGGGCGTCCTCAGACCCCAGCACCAGCCCCCACCCATCCAGCACCGACTGCCGGCTTCCTATAGCCTGGCCTTCTACAGGAAGCGCAGCGGGGGTCACAGGCCACACAGGCATGCTCTGGAGCCAGATCCGGGGGGGGCACAACCAGCCTGGGGGTGGGTGGGGAGCACACTACGTGCTGTGGTGCCTGCCGTGTGGGGAAGCCTGTGGCCTTCCTGTGTCCACGCAACCTCGTTCCGGCTGCTTCTGTCGGACCTCGGACTCCCCCACCCAACACCAATCCTGGCGGCCCCTGGAGCCTCAGGGGGGTGAGGGATTCCTGACCACAGCCAGCAGCCAACAGGAAGAGAAGGAAATACCCATCGGTGGATGGAGGGCAGAGGCAGAAAAGAGCAGGGCTGCAGATGGCCAGGCCACTGGACAAGGAGATAGGTGTTCTGTTGGAGGAATGTGGAGCTGTGACTACCCTGAGGAGCGGAGCTGGGGATGCGGGTGGCAGCAGGGCCTCACGGTGTGGGCCAGAGAACTGGGCACAGGTGCACGTGTGAGAGCCAGGGTGCTCTTGGCAACAGTCTGGAGGGAGCTAAGGGCAGGACCTTCTGCCATGATCTGGGCAGACACTGAGGCCAACTGGGTCCACAGCCAGCAACACAGCCTGCTGCTGTCCTCCCAAGACTGGGGAAGCCAGGAGGGCAGCTGAGACCCCAAGGGGCCCCAGGCAGCCTCCACACACACTGATCAGCTGGGCACCACTGTCCTTAAAGGTCAGAAAAGGCTTCTAAGAGATCCTCAGTCACGGGGCAGATGAGCCGTGGGCAGAAGGTCTCACCAACATGCTGCTACAGGATTTTCTGAGGGCCATGCATACATGGGGTTTATGCAGATTCTGTGCACATACATTCCTGGAAACCTCCAGCTGATTGGGCACAGAGGAGCAGGTGCGTGCAGCCGGAGGGTGTTGGCAGTTCTCTGGAGAAAGGGTCTGTGAGGGCCACTCACTCAAGCTTTGGTCCAGACCCCTCATTCACGAGTGACCATTTCTAACCACGACCATGCACCCGTGGAACAGGGGAGGTAGGAGCCACTGGGAGCCAAGCTGCCAACAGGGTGTGCCACCCCACGTGAGCACAGCTGGTTCAACACTAAGCCCCTGGAGCTGGCTCAAGGCTCCGCATCTCGGCAGGTGACAACACGAGGAGGTCACGAGGAGCAGGAGTGTGGGCATACCTCAGGGAGCAGGGGTATCACCCGAGTCTACAGTGTGCACAGCACAGGACAAAATGACCACCCAGAGCAAGATGACAGACACCCACCCCCAAGGTGACACTGCAGGTGACAATCAGTTGGGGAGCAGAAGGTGGCAGCTTAATCGGGGGTAGAAGCCTAAGGGTCTTAGTGGACCAAAACCTCAGTGAGCCGTGTGGTGCAGCCACTGAAGAGCTGGAGGAACTCGGCTGCGCTGCAGGGGCCAGGGAAGGTCCACAACCCCTGCACCAGGAGGCCACTCTGCAATCGCCACACTCCACAGACAGGGTGCAAGCAGGAAGGGTCACGGAGGCCGTGCTGCCTGGGCTGCAGGCTTGCTCAGTGTGCACTGTGTGAGACCACCTGTGCTACCATCGACACGTGGCTGCTTTAAAAGAAAAACAGCGACAGGGCCATGGTCCAGGGCAGCTCCTGGGCCTGGGGGCACGGTGGAGCTGAGAGCCTCAGAGTTGCAGCTTTGCAGGAACTGGGTGGGTCGGCCCAAGTTCATGTCAACGAGGGGCAGATGTGTTGTGCCGCCCCTGGAGCCCCAGACCCCCGGGGGGGCCAGGTGGGAAATGCCCATGCTGAGGTAGAACCCCGAGAGGTCACAGGACCTCCAAGATACCGCAGGGAACCTGGCTGAAGGCCCTCGGGACCAAGTGCCATCTCATTTCCTGAGACCCTGGTTTCCTGCAGAAGACCCCTCAGAAGCCAGAGTGGACACTCTGCAAAGCCCACAGAGAAGAGGCCCTGAGCAACCACAGTGGGCTGTGCCTCCCCAGAGGGGCCCGGTAGGGAAAGGAGGAGGGGGCGGGACCCCACCCCACCCAGGCCAGGGGCTAGGAAAGGTCCAGGCTGACCCTAACTTGCAAGCCCTTGTCCACACGGGCCAGACCAGAGCTCGGGGGGCTCAAGTCAAGGACAGGCAGCTGTGCAGCCATGGCGGGAGCCCACCCACCCTCCTGCCAGGTCCGACGGAGGCCTTACCCTTCCTTGAGCAGGATGGGCTGCTCGACACTCTTGGGGTCCCTCCTCCCAGAGGATGAGATCAGATCCAGGAACTAGGGCAGGGAGGAGAACAGGCCATGAGGGGCCACCTGAAGCCCACTCCCAGCCAGTGACGGCGTCCTGACACCCTGATCCAGGAACTAGGGCAGGGAGGAGAACAGGCCGTGAGGGGCCACCTGAAGCCCACTCCCAGCCAGTGACGGCGTCCTGACACCCTGATCCAGGAACTAGGGCAGGGAGGAGAACAGGCCGTGAGGGGCCACCTGAAGCCCACTCCCAGATGAGATCAGATCCAGGAACTAGGGCAGGGAGGAGATCAGGCCGTGAGGGGCCACCTGAAGCCCACTCCCAGCCCTGCCAGGCCTGTCTGCACCCTCCAGGCGCCCACGACACATGGCAGAGGCAGGCCCAGCCCGGCCCGCTGTTCTTCCTGGCCACGAGTGGTCCCACCTGGGGACCGGGTGTGGCACTGACTTCCTGCCCCACCTGAGGGCCTCTCAGGTCCCTCCCACCAACAGGCTGCTCTGAGCTCCAACCCCTCTGCCCCTGACTTGAGAGGGTGGGGATGGCCAAGCTACAGTGTCCTCGACATAGCTGGGACAGAGGCACCAGGGACTGTGGCCACGACGGGACAGGACTGTGCTGCAGGTATGGACGTCGGCCAACAATCGGCTCAAGGGTGGCTGAGGGAACCCAGGTGGCCCTGGACCTGCCCCACAGTGGACAGCCAGCAGGGCATGATCCGCCTGCACGCCTGCAGGCCACCACGTGTGAGGTCCCCGCGTGTGGCTCCCTGCACACATGTGTACCTACGTTCTTCACCGCGTCTGCGTACTTCTGCTCGTTGAAGAACTCATAGAAGGTCGCCATGTATGACTCCTTGAAACTGGCCTGAAATGAAGCCGGGTGCCAGGTGATGCCGGGGGGTTTGGGTGGGTGGCCCAGATCTGACTCAGGTGCCCGTGGTCAGCCCAGGGGGTGCTTGGGAGGACCAGTGACTGCTCTGGCTGAAGTCCTGGCTCAGGCTCCTGGAGCTGGGAATGGCCCCCAGGTGCTCCTGTGCCTCAGGGAGCAGGCCCTGCTGTCTAGGGCTGCCCTGCCCAGGGGCTGAGTCACAGCCTGGGGACCCAGGGAAACCTCTACGGCCACCACTGGGGTTGGGGCACATCAGTGCACTTTCTGTGGGGTCCCCTGTGGTAGGGATGTACCAGGAGGTGGGGTCTCTGGAGACCTGGGAGTTCCCACGAGCTGGGTGTGGGTGGAAGAGCCGCTGCTCTGGGCCTCCACAGAAGCTTCCTGGTCTTCAGGGATCCCACCTGAGGCCCTGGAGTCAGCAGGGAGCTCCTGCAGACCCCATTCACCTGGCCCTGGACAGTTCACACACCCAGTCAGGACTGGGCATCAGCTCCGGCCCTAGAGCCTGCTTTTCAAGCTGTGAGTCAGGAGGCCTGCTTGCGTGGAAATAGGACGGGAGTCAAGGGGTAGAAGACCCTTAGGGACAGGGACCCTCTAGCACAGCACCTGCCTGAGGGAGCGATGATGACAGAAAGTGCAGGCTGTCACCAAGGCGGCGGCTGGGCTCTGCTCCTCCTGCCAAGGACGCCCCCACCCACAGGTGCACCCACGTAGCATCCTGGGGGCTCACGGTTGAGGTGGCCTTCCCAGCTCTGCAACCAGGGGACCAGGAGCAAAGTTGAGGTGGGACAATCGGTTAGGAGGCTGGCTACCTTCCCAGGTAACTGAGAGCAGTCAGAGGAACTAGGCCCTAGCACTGCGGGCTCCCCAGGGCAGAGACACGGAGGCACTAGAAGGCTGGGGTGCTTCCCACTCCGTGTCCCTGGGGTTCCGCTCCTGAGTGTGAACCGCTTCTTCTATACTTTCTAAAGAGAGAAACACAGCAGAGCTCCTGGAAGGGTGGAAACAGACTCACAGACTTGGACTTGGACAAGCTGCCGAGAGTCTGGATGGTCTTTGAGATAAGTGTCAGGGTTCTTGACGTCTGTGGGTCCTGTCGGAGGCAGGAGAAGAGAAACCTGGCCTTGTTCCAGTTTTAGGATGCGCTGTGACCAATCCCAGAGTCACACAGAGGATAAAATGGGTAGCACTGTCCAAACGCTGCCATGGCCTAAGCATGCACTGGGGTGACCTGGATGATTCCTGGTCAAGGGCTCCTGAAGGTCCCGGTCACCTGGGACGGTGTCTCACCCCAGATGGCCTGCATTTCAGCTGGGTGCTGGACCCTGGCACCGTGAACAGAGAAGGGCTACCTCCTCCAGCCCTCCCACCTGGTATGCAGAGGAGCCAGGGCCACTCTGCAAGGTAGAGGGATGCTGGCTTCAATCAAAGGGAAGCAGAAAGGGCCACCACGCAGTCTCTCCCGCCTCTCCCCCGGGCACCCCCAACGGTCTCCTCAGCACCAGAGAGGGCCTGCCCAATGGCACAATCCACATGTTTGACACAAAGAGATGCATGAATGTGTACAGAATTGGAAGCACACCACGGCATTCACAGGGCCTGTGGTGACAGCCAAGGCTCCCGTCACAACACCCAACTGTTGATCCCTCCAGCAACACAGGGAAGTTGGGGCAGAAAGTTTGCTGAACGTCTCTGTGGACAGAGAACAGACAGCCCTCCCACTTTCACACCTTCTCCCTGCTGACGTGTGGGCAGGCTCAGGGGACTGGCCAGACTAGGGGAGGACAGGTTAGCTCACGGGCTGACCTCTTACCGTGTGATGAGGTGTCAGCTGGAAGAGGTTGGGGGAGAGGATGGCAGGAGCAAAGAACCTCAGGAAAATGAAGCTGCTCACGGCTGTGTACCGCACGTCCAGGTCATCTGGGGACAGAGGACGCCGCTTCAGTGGGGTGCCACAGCACAGCCACCCAAAGATTCCTATCATCCTGCCCCTCCTAGGGCCCCGTGCCTGGCCCCCGTCTTGTCTGTCTTACGGTCACCTTGGGCACCATCTGGAGTCATAACCCTGACCCCCAGCCTCGGGGGTCTCACTGGTGGCTGGCTCTCACCTGGGGTGGGAGGACAGTTCTGTTCATTATTTTTACTTCCCATTTGTTCTTGGGAAATGCTTCCTTGACCCTCCAAGAGTGGGGATGGTATCCACTGGGGCTGGGAGGACACACTCTCCAGGATCAGATTCCCCAGGAAGAAAGACCTGGAAGCGGCTCGGATATGAGCTGTGACCTCAGTGGAACATCCTACGCTGCCATGCTCATGGGAGGTCTGGGAAGAGTGGCAACATGGCGGTGCAGGGAGATGTGTGCAGGGCGGGAGGTGGGGGATTGAGGGGTGCATGCAGGAGGGGACAAGGGGTACAGGAAGGTGTGTGCAGGGCGGGAGTGGTGGGGGATTGAGGGGCCCATGCAGGAGGGGACAAGGGGTGCAGGGAGATGTGTGCAGGGCAGGGAGGTGGGGGATTGAGGGGTGCATGCAGGAGGGGACAAGGGGTACAGGAAGGTGTGTGCAGGGCGGGAGTGGTGGGGGATTGAAGGGCCCATGCAGGAGGGGACAAGGGGTGCAGGGAGGTGTGAGGAGGGCAGGGAGGTGGGGACTTGAGGGTCTGTGCAGGAGGGGACAAGGGGTGCAGGGAGGAGAGGAGGGCAGGGAGGTGGGGATGTGAGGAGTCCATGCAGGAGGGACCAATGGTGCAGGGAGATGTGTGCAGGGCGGGAGTGTGGACCTGAGGGGTCTGTGCAGCAGGGGACAAGGGGTGCAGGGAGGTGTGTGCAGGGTAGGGAGGTGGGGACCTGAGGGGTCTGTGCAGCAGAGGACAGGGGTGCAGGGAGGCGTGTGCAGGTTCGTGGTGAGGGCTTATGGGGCCTCGGGTGTAGGAGGGAAGGCTCCTCATTCTCCAGGAGCCAGTGTGACGAAGACGCGTTTTATGTGATTATTGTTCTCTGTTCCTGGATTGGTCCCAGGTGAGCCTGAGTCAAGATCCCAGAACTTTTTAGGTGTTATTTTGAGAGAGGTCTCACTAAGTTGCTTAGGGCCTCCCTAAGGTGCTGAGTTCTGACCCTGTCATTCTCCCACCTTCGCGGAAGCCACTGGGATTACAGGTAGGTGCCAGAGGCCTGGTGAGGAAGTGGTTTGGACAGGTGCGGAGATCACCAGCAAACCTCCTTGTCTGGCCCCCAAAGTGCTGCAGGTGCTTGGTGAGGGACAGGGCCCACGAGGGCAGGTGCTGAAAGGCAGCACTGTGGGAAGGGCAGGCAGCCAGGGGACGGGGACACTGGCAGCTGGAGGCCCAGGGCAGCTGGCCGCTGTTCCCCACCTGGGGCCTACAGGGCTCACCTTGGAAGCGCTTGGCGGCAGCCTCCCTCAGGGAGAAGAAGATGTCACACATGACGGTGGGGCAGCTCACCCCTGACTTGGTGATGACGGTGAAGACTCGGTCCACGTAGTGCCGCAGGCTCTCCTGCAGGGACAGGTGTGAGGATTGTTCCCTGGGGCCACAGGGAGTCCTGGCTCAGAGTGGCCCTGCCGCAGATGAACTCTGAACAGTGGAGAGATCACACCTGGCGGCCATCCCTCTCTCCTCCCCTGTGGGCGTGGCACCCAGCACCAGGACGTGCCTCTAAAAGTGAGAATCTACTCTTCCTTAAAGGCTGACCCAAGTGGCACCTCACTGCACTGACGTCAGGGGGGGATTAACATGCTGTGAGGTGCTGGCCTCCCTTTCTGCTCTTCTGGAAAACGGGGCACAGCACTGGGAGCAGCTTGAGTGTCCAGTTTGGGCACCTGTGTTTGTCACAAAGGGGGACAGGTAGGGCTTGCTGGGTGGGCCATGGCCCTCCAGGCAGCTTAGGGCAGAGGAGCTGGGGGTGACAGCCTTCCACAGGCTGATGCTTTCCCACAGGCTCATGGCCTGGTCAGGACCCAGGGCCAGGGAAGAGCTTCTGTGCCCAGCTAGCGTCCCTTCCCTGCCCGGAACAGTGTCCCAGAGGCTCCAGGCAGAAGCCCCCACCAGGAGGCTTTGGCAGAGTCCTGGGAACAGAGCGGCCCCTCACCATGTTGCTCTCGAGGTTTTCGCCGTCCCTCAGCTTCACGGGGTCTATTTCACAGCACCTGTGGCTCTGGCAGATCTGGAAGGACATTAAGAAGAGGGCACTGCCCGAGGCAAGGCAGAGCACTTGGGCCTTGAGAGAGGCATCACCAGCCCTGGAAGCCAGCCGACTGCAGAGCCTGCACAGGCCTGGACTGCAGGGCCACAAGGCGCCCACCCAGCCCCCTAGCCAGGAGGCAGGGGCAGCCCTCAATTGAGGCCAAGCCAGGAGTCTTCCAGACAGAATCACATCTGTTCCAAGATGTGTAAGAACGTTGTTACTTAAAGCACTGCCACGATTCTGCCCACTCACCAAGCCAGAGCACTGTCTGAGGTCCCTAGATCTGAAAACTATTCTGAGGTCAGAATGTCCCGGCAGGACGTGCAGCAGGGGCCAGAGGAGGGACACAGAGGGACACAGAGGTGCTGGGGCAGCCACTAGGGGTCAGGCAAGTGAATGGCCAGTGCCTGGACAGGGACTGCCACAGCTGCAGTGCTCAGGGGATGCAGGGACCCACAGAGTGTGGGAAAGGCGGGTCCTGGGAAAGTCAGGTTTTCTTACAAGTCCTGCTCTCTTTAACAGAATAAGGGACTTTTTAAAGTGTTTCTTTCTTTGAGAAAGCAATGAAGACTCTGGAAGATGCAGAGTACCCTCTTCACGAAGCCAAGGACATGACCACCTGGGCTGCTGGGAGCTGGCTCTGGAGGGGCACCCGGGCCTCACCTCCTCTATGGTGGGCTTCAGGGTGACATGCAGGTAGTGCATGCCCGCCAGCTTCATGGTCTCGTCTATGCACTTGGATGCCAGCGAGTTTCCTCGGAAGATGGTGTTAGGATCCCTGGAAAACGGGGGGCGGGGGGAGATTGTCATCTCCTGGAGGCAGAAGGAGCGGGACCCATCCCTGGGCATTAGTCATCGAGAGTGGACAGGAGCGCTCCAGGATCTGCTGTGAAGTGACAGGTCTCCCACGCTGGCCCATGCTGCCCTTGGTCAGCTCGGAGCTGGCCTCCGCCCTGTGAAGTGTTCTCAGAGAATCCAGGCGTCTCTGCCTCCAAGCCTCAGGGGCTTCATGAGGCCGGGGGAGACAAGACTTAGTGGCCTGGACACTGTCACCTGAGTGTCACTCCCTAGTTCTCCATCCACAAGGCCCCAGGCACGGTCCTCGGGAAGCAGCACACCCTCTGGCCCTGGACTCCAGGGGGCGCTCTCCCAGGGATGCAGCTCCCAGAGCAGGAAGACTGTCCCCAGGAGAGTACCCTGTCCTCCTTGCCAAATGCTCTCCCCAGTTCCCCCAGAGAGGTCAGCCCAGTCTGTGACCTGAACCACCTGGCTCCTGGGGAACCCTCGACCTTACGGCCCTCCAACCCTGTGCTTGAGCCGGCTCTGGACCGCTGCCGGAGGTAGGGGCTGGATGTGGGGTGGACAGAGGGCACTGGAGGGCACTGGGCAGGGGGTGAGGTTGTAGGGTGGAACCATGGGACCAGAGGTCAGGGTGCAGGGCAGAGGGGTGGGGCGGGTGGTGGGCACATGGCACTTACTGGGTCCTCTTCACCTCTGCGCTGGCGATAGCACTGATGAAGGGCACCACCCTGCCGTACTGCAGCAGGAGCCGCACCAGCGGGACGGCCGCCTCCTGCTTTTCTCTGCACACCTCGCCCAGGATGTGGGCCGCTGACGCAGACACAGGCTGTGCAGAGACCTTGTGAGGGGCCAGCTCCCACCACACCAGCCCCTCAGGGGGCACCCCACTCCCAGGAGCAGGGCCTGAGGCCCCAGAGCTCCCACTCAGGGGAGCGTGGGTCAGCGCACGAACAGCTCCTTGCCCACATCAAGACCCCCAGCGTGCACAGGCCTCGCTGTAGTGGGGAGGGCTGGGGACCCGGCCAGCGAGCAGCACTGGGGTCTGGGCAGACCAGATGCGGGTCACAGTCCTAGGTAGAAAGTCTGCACAGCAAGGCTCTGGGGCCACAGCGGCAGAGGGGCTGGGGTGATAGGCCTGGGCTGGGCCTGGCGGGTGGGAGGCAGGCTTGGGGCTGGGGGAGACCCCACACCAGAGTTCTGCCCCGAGGCTGGAGAGCTGGCCGCCACACACCTCCACGTCCGCGGACTTCAGCAGTAAGTCCCGCAGGGGCCTGTAGTAGTCAGAAGAGAAGACGTGGTCCTCCGTGTAGACCACGTTCAGCCTCAGTGACCCCAGGTCGTCCGGCTTCAGGCTCTTGCTGCCATTGTCTCGAGGCTGGAGGAAGTACCTGGGAGGGAGGCAGGTGAGGTGAGGTGGGTCCTGGGAGCCCTGCCTCAGACACCCTACGGAGCTCAGGCCCTCCTGCAGGACACCGGAGGGCGTGGTCTCTTGGGGCACCCACAGGGCCACAGACGGAAGATAGAGTCCCTAGAGGCAGGAGGGGAGAGAAGAGGGCAGGAAGGGGAGGCAGTGCACGTTCTGGAAGGAAGAGGGGTGAGGGCGGGGAAGCTTTGTGGTCAGGCATCGCCCTGAAGATCAAGGCTGCCACACGCGCAACGCTGGAGCCCTTCCACGAGGTGGTGTGGCTTCTGTGTCAGGGGGAGGTCTGGCCTGTGCAGTGGCCACGTTGCTCTAGCGGTTTCTGAGTGGAACCCTCCCTCGGTTCTGCCCAGTCTGGTCACCTCTCTCCACCTAGACTTCCTTGGTCAGGCTGCTGGAGACCCGTAGGCTGCAGGTCCTATACGGAGGCCCTTGACCTTGGGTGGTTTCCGTGGCCACCTTTGATGGGGCTGGGACCTGCTCTGCAGAAGCAGGGGGCCTGGCTCTAGCTGGCCATGTTGTGCTGGCACTGCTTCTGTGGGACCAGCAGGCGGCCCCCTGGGCAGAGGGCTGCCTCAAGCACTGCTAGCCTTGTTTGCGCTGAGGGTGCAGCCACCTACCATGCCTCATGGGGGCTGGACTGTCGCAGCACTTTGAGTGGGATCCTCAGTTCCCCCAGAAACTCGTCTCCAAACTTGAGGTTGCTGGCGTTCCAGAGGTCGACGCTGAGAGAGAGGAGTGGCAATCAGCCCTCACCTGAGCAGGGCAGCCCTGGGCAGAGCATGGTGGCTACCTCCCAGGGGGGCTGCGTAAAGGCCTCCAGTCCTGAAGTCATTCAGCAAAGACCTACACTGACCACAGCAGACCAGGGGTGGCTGAGGGCTGAGGCCTCCTACTTCAGGGCAGCTGGAATCAAAGGCAGGCACTTCCTGAGCCGGGGCCTGGGGGGCAGCAGGCCCCAGGACTCAGCTTCTCCTGGGTGGTGGCAGAGGGCACCTTCGGGCATTGCTGCGTGCAGTGGAGCTGAGCCACTGCCCAGGGTCTGTGCCCACCCAGGAAGGAGCAGCCCACAGCCCCTGCTTCCACAGGCCCTGGCAGGGCCTCGAATCCACCCCAGGCCTGGCCTGGGGTCAACCTGTGGGACCTGCCTGGCAGGTGTGGAAGTGGCAGCCCAGGACCCTGAACTCAGATTCCACCTCTGCAAGCTGCCTACCCCTGCCAGGGGAGCCACAGAGAGGCTGGCACCCGCTCCAGGAAGGGGCTGTGGCCAGGTCTGCATGGAGCTGGCGTTCAGACAAGCCCACACTGTGTCCCGAGGAGTCCAGCCTAGCACAGCAGAGGGAGAAGGCTGGTGTTCCCTGGGATTCTGAGCCACAGAACTGTCTGACTGACAGCCTGGGGCCCAGCCAGCTTTGCCCTTGGACTGACAGTCTCACAGGTGCCTGCTGGAGAGACTCTGGGAGACCAAGTGTGGTGCCCTGGTCCTTACCAGTGCCAGTGAGTCCGGTTCACCAAGAGGGTCCAGGTAGTCCACCAGAAACAGGTGAGCTTGTGGGGAGTGGAAGGCCCTGCTGGAGTCCTTCTACCCCACGGTGCTGGCCCCAGTGGGAGTCCTGGCCAAACAACTTAGATGGCAGCAGGAGCATCCCAGGCAGCCACAGCACAGAGGTGGAGGGTCAGAAAAGAGAGGACTGGCACATTCTCTGGGCCCCTACCTCCGCTCCCCTTCCCCCTGCATCTGCCTCTTACAGTGGGTGGGAGGCTCCAGACTGGAGCAGAGTGATCCCCACGCCACTGTCCTGAAGCCTCGAAGAGTACGGGTGCCCTGGAGGAAGGGTGCCCAGGAGAGCACCCACAGAAGGCCCAGCCCCACGATGTGCATGGGCAGAGCAGGAAGACACACAGCCCACAGGGGTGTCCAGCCCACAGAGGCAGAGAGGAGCTGCCTAGCACAGCTCTGCACCAGCAGGACTCGCCAGTGCTATTGGGGGACGGCCCTGGTGCTTTCTAAAACTGGCCTGGTCTCTGACAAGCACAGGTTGTGCCCTAAGGGCTTTAGAACAAGATCCCAAACAGAAGTGGCCACTGCGTTCCCACACATGGCCTTGGGTGGTCTTGGTGAACGGATCCTTGCAGACCCTTTGTGATGATCTGGCCTTCACCCAAACACTGCCTAGGAGCCAGGAAGCCCAGCCGGCTGGCTGCAGAGCAGGTGTTCCTCACCAGCCCCCAAATGTCTACAGGGTCAGATGCAGGGTCTTTGGTCAGCACTCCTATAATCCTGGTGCTAAATCTCCACGAAGTGGCAGTTCATTTCTATCCTTGCCCCTTCTTTGAGACACTAAATAAACAACAAAGGAGCCGAGTTCAGACTGAACTGCCCAGTGGGAAGCGCGGCCTGACTTTCCACTCACCGAATTTCAAGTTTGTCCACGTCTTCCTCCTCAAAATCAAAGTGAGATTTTTTGCTGTAGCTGCAGGGTCTGGTGACCTGGTGTCAGGTGGAGAAACAGGACTTCAGACCCACAGCCCAGCCACCAGGAGTCTGTGGCATTGTACCCTGCAGCCAGAGAGGACAGCCCCCTGTTCTGGGACCAGCTGACCAGGAAGGGCTGGGGCACGATTCAGGCTTCAAGTGCGGTCTCCTGACCTTGGAACCGTCCCCACAGCCCCGAGACCACTGAGCGCCACAGCAGAGGCTGCATTCTGCCAGGAGGGGCAAGAAAGTGTGCAGTGGGCTGCGTCCGCCCAGGAGGCAGGGCCAGGCCATCTCTGGTCAGCTCCACTGCTCCTGCAGTTTCCTTTCCAGCCCTGGCTTGTCACGGGGACACCTACTCAAGGGGCTCCCCTCAACCCTGTGACCAGGTGCAGCCTGCTCTACTGTCGTTCCCGTAACCTCAAGAGCAGCTCCACAAGTCTGCACTCAGTGAGTGTCAGAAAACTGAGAGATCAAGCATTTTGCCTCCCAGTGTTGTAGGGGGTGGCAGTTCTCAGAACACAGGAGGGAGCAGAGGAACTGGAGGCCAGGTGCAGTGGTGGAGCCCAGTGGAGGCCCAGCACACACCAGCAGCCCCACAGAGCTGGCAGTACCTGCTGCAGCCCATCATGGCCCTTCACAGGGGCACTGCCCCTCCAGGCTGGCTGTGCCTCCTCTTCGTATCAGTGGGCTGATGCAAATCTAGAAGCTTTTGGAGCTGTATTGCAATCCAGAACTTGACCAGGTCGTGTTGTTTAAATCCCTGAGCCTCCAAGTTTGATTTGCAGCTGTAAAGCTAGCAGTGCCCTGGGTGACTCCCTGCCTCCACCTGGCTGCCTCTCTGCCACCCTGCTCCAGAGGGTCACATGACCTCCTGCAGGGGTCTCTGAAATGCCACTTCCTCCAGGAAGCCCCTGTCCTCTGTCAGAGGCTCCCCTGCTAAGCAGGCTTCTGGTGCTGCTGTCAGTGTATCTGCTCGCTCTGCCCCACACTGGCCTGACCACCGCCTGCTGCCCACGGAGCACCTGCTGCCCACGGAGTGCCTGCTGCCACTGGCAGCTGGGGCTTGCTGCTGTTAGGCGAAGGCGGCTCTGTGCGGCTCAAACTGGCTGGCTTTAGATGTGTCCTCGGGTTGTTATGGAAAAACATGGACTGGGGGCTGTTGCTACTGCACCCCGTTCTGCTCTGGGGGAGCTGCACAGCCCTGGTCATGGGCCCCTTTCCTGGAGGCTTCCACTGGCCCAACCAGGAGGCAGGGTGGCAATGAGGAGGCCCTGGTTCCTGAGGCTCCAAGCCAAATGGAGTCACTGAGTTGAGGGCAGAAGGGCTGGTCCAGCAGCAGGCTGCCCTCAGGCCTGGGGCTCAGGGGAGCAGGGACCCTGCCTGAACAGCAACCCACCAGGTTGGCTCTCGGGGAGGTGCAGGTGGCATCTCCAGTCTCGGCCAGGCCACCACATGAGTTAACCCAGTGGGTGGAGACCATGTTTCCAGCAAATGGAACCTGCTTTTTGCACATTAGAGACAGGCAGACCCAGCTGGGAAGGCGATTTTCTGACCGTGGTGCACCTGCCTGGGGACCCTGAGGCTGCAGTAAACCTGCCTTCCTGCCCACCCCCCTGTGAATGCCCTCTCTGCAGAGCCTGGTGTGTGTGTGAAACACGCTGGGAAGGACACTGCCACAGGCCCCTCACGCCCAGGGCGGTGTCCACCCGTGCCTGCCTGCGCAACCTCAGCCTCACCCTCCTCTAACTCTGCCACATGCTCTAAGAAGCTGCCAGCAGACCTCTGGGTCTGAATCATTTCCCCTTTTGCTTCAAACCCTCATGTTTCCGGTGAAACAAGCCTCGCCCTGAGGAGGGAAACTGGGGTGGAACAGAAAAATAAAAAGCCCCAAAACCAAAAGCCAGTCAAAACCCCCGTCCTGAGGACTGGGCAGCAGTGAGCCGTCACCCCCTGCTCTGGGCCGGGCGGGAAGGCAAGCAGCTTTCTTCCCAGGGAGGCAGGAGAGGCCCTGGCAGCCCCTCCAGGTGACGGGAACCTCCCACCAGGATGCTGGGTGGGCTTTCTGTGCTCACCCTGCTCCAGCACCAACCTCAAAGTAAAACACTTCGTCAAACTGGGGGTTGTTGGTCTTCTTTCTCACTTTCGTCTTCTTGGCTTCTGATCTGCAGTCAAGAGAGGAAGGTCAGGACCAGAAACGGCCTTGTGGGCTGCAGATCTGTCTGGAAAGAGCCATCCTGCAGTAGCTTCTGCCTTTGTTTATCTCATAAACATCCCTGTTTGTCCCACCTCCAGGTGGCACGCAAATCAGGAGCTTTTGCTGAGCCAAAGATACCAGTGTGAAGGTCACAAGGCAGCTTCCTTCACAGAGTGATATCAGAGCCACAAACAAAACAAAAAGGAGTCAGATTGACATATTCCACCCCAACTGCACCAGCCTCACTCTCTGAAGGAGGTGCTGGCTTTCTGGTTCCAGACTGGACCTGCAGCCACTCCGCAGCCCCCCAGGACCAGAAGGAAACAGGGGCAGGGCAGGAAAGCAACTTGCCTGAAGGGTCCGGCCAGTGTCACGGTGGCATAGGGGTCGCACTGCCCGTTCACTATGGGCAGGCCTTGGCACTCGAGGATGCTGAGAGAGACAGGACAGTGGTCAGGGGAGGGGACCTGCAGCTGCAGGCAGACCTGGTCAGCCTCCTTCCAGTCTGGAGGGCGCTGAGGCTGGAGGTTAATAGCCAGGACGTGTCTGCGTGTCATGTCTCTGGAAGCTGCTTGGCAGAGGCCCACAGGCTCGCAGCAGTCCCAGCCCTGCCCAGCCAGGGGCCCAGCACTGCTCCCCACTCCCCATCAGCCTGCAGTCCATGCCACAGCCACACAGAGCCTCTGTGGAAGAGCAGAGCACCGGCTCTTCACCTGGGCCCTCAGAGGCCTGCGGGGACCATGAGCGATGTGACCTGGCGTCTTCACCTTCATTCTGCACCTGTCCCCTTCATCACCTTAAACAGGGGTCAGATTCCCGCTCAGGTATTCAGGGAGTGTCCATCCAATGCCGGTTATCCCCTCGTCAAGGGCGGGGTTTGAGACAGAGCATTTGAGATTAGCAGGGTTGCCCACTGTTAGAGCATCCTGTTTGGACTCCTGGGTGGTGGCCCTCGCCCTACTCCTTCCAGGAGGACTGAACCTTTTGGGCAGGTCACCCATGATGAGAACCCTAAGAGGGGCAGTCACCCATGGGAACGGAATGCCCTTCCCGGCCCAGGCCTCCTGGACTAGCATCTGGCAGAGCAGGTGGGGCCTGCCCCGGGCAGACAGGACTCCTCCCAGCAGCACCGACTCCTAGTGAGTGAGCAGCCAGCCCAGCCCACCAAGGCTCCTGCTGTGCAGCCTCCCGCCCACTCAACCTAGAGTCCTGTGGCCCTGGGCTCCTGCTGTTCCCAACACGGCCGTGTCACACCGTCCCTTCCCTCTGGTCGCCACACTTGTCCATTGGTTTTCCTGCCAGGGGCTGGACTGCACTCGTTGGGCCCAGAGTAGGCTTCTGGCCTAGGACTTGGGTGGCGGCCACACACAGGCCTCTCTGCAGCACCTGGGACGGGTCCTGCATCACCATATTTGCTGCCGGAGCAAGTGCCCTCTGGCTTACAGCCCCTCTGTCTCCTTGGCCTCCTCTGCTGGCCCAGCAGCTCTGCTGCTCCTTTCTAGGCCGGCATCACATTTTCCATTTCTTTTTGAGCAGATGCTGGACATTGTGATTCTTAGTGTCCAGAGTTTTCCACCACCACCCTGTGAGAGCAGGGCTGCAGCTCGGCTCTGGGCAGTAGCCATGTCCACTCTCTGGGATGGTCATGGAATTTGCTTCTAGGGAGGCTCTACCATAACGTCCCTGCCATCCTCTGGGGCCCTGGGCTGGGAGGTCGAAGAGGGCCAGCCCAGCTCTTCTGGCCTCTCACACCCACCTGGGCCCAGGACCCCACCCCGACTTGCCTGCCCTCAAGGACCAGTGCTGGGCCCCAGCCCTCCTGTTCATTCTGGAGGTGGGTCTGCCCACTGTCCAGGCACACCATGTGCGGGCTGTGTGGGTGACGCGGACCCAGTCTGGCTGCCCATCAGGTCAGGGGCAGGCACCCTGACCTGGTCCTGAGTGACCGGCTTTCTGACCTTGGCGTCCCTGTACCTCTCCCTCCGTCAGGAGAGAAGACACTGCTCCACAAGCTGCCGCCAAGTGCCTGCTGCCCTCCAGGGCTTCCTGTTCGACCCGCACATCCCCTTTCCTCTTCCTGGCACAGTGGGCCTGTGAGGGCTGCCCCGTGCCCGCAGGGCTCCTGGCCCTCCTGACCTGTGGGCTGACTGGCGTCCCTCTGGTCCTGCCCTGCTCTCCTGCCCTGCTGCTTTCTGGAAAGTCTGCTTCCCTGGTTTGCTCAGATGGTCCTTGGCTACCTTCCTCTGACCATCAACTCATCCACTAAGTAAATACTTGCTGGTCCACTAATTCACCCACCAAAGACCCCTACCACCTCTTGGGCACTGTTCCAGGAAGAGGAGCAGATCGCCAGCTGGGCAGAGGTGTCCAAGAGACTCACTGCTGCTTGGCTGGTGGGGCAGCAAAGGGGGAGACGGTAAGTAAGAATTTAAGGGCTGTCTACCTGTCTCCTGCCTGCCTAACTACCTCCTCCCTGCCCACCTGCTGATCTACCTGTTTGTCTGTCTACCTATCTACCTACTACCTACCTGTCTACCTGTCTACCTACCTCTCTATCTAGAACTCCGTGTGATAAGCACGGGCTCTATTCAACAGCAGAGCTGTGTTTACGAGGCAGATCCCGTAGGCAGCAGGGGCCCTTAGGGGTGAGCCTGGGGCAGCTGGTGGGATAGCAGCTCACCCAGCATCAGAGGAGTCTCAGGCCCTCCCCATCAGAGGGTCTGCATCCTCTGCAAACATTTCATGACTTCTGCGGGGTCAGGGATGGAGTGAGGCCCAGAGGTTGAGCGTGCATTTGATGGACACCCTGAGGGAGAGCGTGGAAAGTGCACAGCAGCACCTCGCACTTCCTCGAGACCAGCATGAGGAACGCCTGCTCTGTGGCTCAAGGCAAAGACGGCCCCCAGCAGTGCACAGACATTACAGGCTCCTACCATGCACGTGCCGAAAGCACCCACGTTAGCACCCTCAGCCCTGGCCCGACTGCGCAACACAGGCTCTGTGCTGGGCTGCCCAAGACAGCAGAGAACCAGAACAGGGAGGCTCCCGTACCACACATTATCTAGGATCGACTACACAGAATCATCTCTGTGAACACAGGAGCATCTTGTGCACAAATGAGGACAGGAGGACATATCACTGAGTGTCCCACCCTGGTGCTCTGGGGTGCCTGGTGCTGGACCCGCCGGCCTTTCTGGGTCTGAAGAACAAGGACACCATTTTGCAGCCGACATCACGGGTTTTGATATGCAGCCTATCTCAGAACACGCACCAGCGGCCGTATGGAGCTGACGTGGGCCTCCGCCTTCCAGTGCCTGGGAAGCTGGTGGCTTCCAGCTCTGCCTGCCCTGCACTCAGGGATGCAGGGCTGCCCTCAGCCAGGACCATAGTCAGCCAGGGCCACTCCCCTGCACCACCTGCACTCAGCCCCGTGCTCTGACCCAGGGCTAGGCTCTGGGGGTTTCCTGAGCCTCGAAAGAGCTGCAAACCTATAGCCTATAGCGCTTTCCTTTTTGTAATTTCCAATAATGGAAAACAAGGTCTTCACTGGGCTTAAGGTTCTACTGGGAGCTTGAAAAGGAGTCTTCCCCTGGCCGATGCCCCTCCGAAACTACTTTACCTGACAGTCGGTGGCCTGGCCAGGAGGGTGGCTTAGTCAGTTCACAAGACTCTGGTCTGTGAGCTTGGAAGTGGAAATGCACATGGGACCCTTGCCCAGGCCCCTGGGCAGGACAGCAGAGAAGGGGAGCAGAAAGGGTAGAGAAAGCAGGGAGGAGGGTAAATGGAGGAGGGAGCAGGGAGGAGGGTGAATGGAGGAGGGAGGAGGGAGGAGGGTGAATGGAGCAAGGAGGAGGTGAGTGGAGGAGGGAACAGAGAGGAGGGTGAATGGAAGACGGAGAAGGGAAAAGAGTGAATGGAGCGGGGAGGAGGGTGAGTGGAGGAGGGAGGAGGGTGAATGGCAGAGGGATCGGGGAGGAGGGTGAATGGAGGAGGGAGCAGGGAGGAGGGTGAATGGAGCAGGGAGGAGGATGGATGGAGGAGAGAGCAGGGAGGAGGGTGAATGGATCAGGAAGGAGGGTGAATGAAGGAGGGAAGAGGGTGAATGGAGGAGGGAGGAGGGTGAATGGAGGAGGGAGCAGGAGGAAGGTGAATGGAGCAGGGAGGAGGATGGATGGAGGAGAGAGCAGGGAGGAGGGTGAATGGATCAGGAAGGAGGGTGAATGAAGGAGGGAAGAGGGTGAATGGAGGAGGGAGGAGGGTGAATGGAGGAGGGAGGAGGGTGAATGGCAGAGGGATCGGGGAGGAGGGTGAATGGAGGAGGGAGCAGGGAGGAGGGTGAATGGAGCAGGGAGGAGGATGGATGGAGGAGAGAGCAGGGAGGAGGGTGAATGGATCAGAAAGGAGGGTGAATGAAGGAGGGAAGAGGGTGAATGGAGGAGGGAGGAGGGTGAATGGAGGAGGGAGCAGGGAGGAGGGTGAATGGAAGACAGAGAAGGGAGAAGAGTGAATGGAGCAGGGAGGAGGATGAATGGAGGAGGGAGGAGGGTGAATGGGGCAGGGAGGAGGGTGAATGGAGGAGGGAGAAGAGTGAATGGAGCAGGGAGGAGGGTGAATGGAGGAGGGAGGAGGGTGAATAGAGGAGGGAGCAGGGAGGAGGGTGAATGGAGGAGGGAGGAGGGTGAATGGAGGAGGGAGCAGGGAGGAGGGTGAATGGAGTAGGAAGCAGGGACGAAAGTGAATGGAGCAGGGAGCAAGGAGGAGGGTGAATGGAGGAGGGAGCAGGGAGGAGGGTGAATGGAGGAGGGTGAATGGAGGAGGGAGGAGGGTGAATGGAGGAGGGAGGAGGGAGGAGGGTGAATGGAGTAGGAAGCAGGGACGAAAGTGAATGGAGCAGGGAGCAAGGAGGAGGGTGAATGGAGGAGGGAGCAGGGAGGAGGGTGAATGGAGGAGGGAGGAGGGTGAATGGAGGAGGGAGGAGGGTGAATGGAGGAGGGAGGAGGGAGCAGGAGAATAGCATGATTTTCACCAGGAGGCTGTGCTGGGGTGGGAGAGGAGGGTGGAGAGAGTGCCGTCCTTGCTGGTGAGGACGTGGCAGGAGGGACAGAGTGGACATAGAAGAGAGTCCCTGGGGTCCTCACTCTATCCTGAGAGGCTCCTGGGTTGGACACTTGATCCCCAAAGCCACCTATGGGTGGGGCCCCGGAGAGGAAGAGGCCACAGCGGGCACACTTGCTGTCTTGCCACAGGATGTCCACTTGTGAGGACGCAGCACGAGGCCTCACTAGAACTGCCGCCATGTAAACTTCTGCTCGTTTCAAGCCACCAGGCTCAGGGGTTTTGTCAGAGCTCCCGGAAACGGACTGAGCTCACCTGTGAAGGACAGGCTCCCCGGCAGCCCTCGCCCACCCTAGGCTCTCTGTGGAGGGACAGAAGTCATGAGATCTGGGAGGGCGGGGACAGGAGACATGCTGGCCACTCTTGGGCAGCAAAAGGAGGGACGAGAAGGCCTAGCCAGCCAGAGGACAGTGTGTGCGCCATGGCTGGGGCGGGCTGCACAGCACCTGTGCAGAATGGAGCAGCACCTTGGAGCCCCCTCTGGGCCCTTGGCTTCCTACAGTCACTGCAGGCCACCACTCTGAAGGCCAAGAGCCCACCTTTAGATGGGTGTCTGCCCCCAAGCATCCCCGCATAAACCCAGCATCGCGGTCAGGCAGCTCCAGACCTGGTGGGAGGCTGATTCCAACTGCTGGACCCCTTCCTCCTTCTGAGGCCGGGGAGGCAACGCCACAACTGTGCCGAAGGCCCGCGCCCCCCCGCGTAGGTCTTGGCTGGCTGAGGACGGAAGGACTGACACAAGGTCCCCAGGGGAGCTGGTCGGGACCTACCCCTTGGTGCGTCTTACCGTGCAGCGAGCTTGTGGCAGACGACGCCTGTGTCCGTGATGACCTCGCTCAGCCTCAGCTCCAGGTGGACCTTCCCCTGCCAGGCACAAGGACAGAAGGTCACAGAGGAGAAGCGGCTGCGGGAAAGCTACCTGGCCCCCAGGAGGACACCCAGTGGCGAGGCTCCAGACCCAGGACTCGGACACTGGGACAGCCAAAGTCTCCCCGTTGTGTCCACGCGCTGTTTCTGAAGAGAAGGTCCAGAGGTGTGAGGACAGACTCTCAGCAAAGCAGTACCAGATGTGCTGCTGTCCACTCACACCACCCGAGGCTGGGCTAGCCACAACCTGTGGGCAACATGGCAAAGCTGGGAGGTTCCCCTGGCGTCCCCTGAGCCCTGCCCCCACATCCTCCTGGAGAAGCCGGGGACCCAAGCCAGCACCCTTGGAGGGTGCTAGAGAAGACAGCAGAGTGGCTGGAACCTGAGAACGTCCCGCTGGGCGTCCCTGAGATGACCCACACCCCTCTCCTCAGGCAGGGTCAGGGCCTGCCTTTCTTGGCTTTTCCCCCAGTTGCACGAGGATCTGAGTGATGGGCAGGCAGCAGGTCCCGTGTTCAGAAGTGGACGAGAGCACCAGACAGCAGCCGCACACCCTGAGAAGGCAGGAAGCCATGCCCAGCGCCCCAGTGGAAAGCCAGCACCTGGAGGGCTCCTGGGTGTCCCTGCTTTGTGGCATGATGATGACTATGTTGCCCTGAGCCTGTGGACCCTTGCTAGGTCCCCCCGTGGCACCTGACCACTCTGGCTCACCTCCTGAGGAGTACCTTCAGCACCTCTGACCACCACCTGCGAGGACCTTGGTGCCCCTGTGATGTCCCCACCACTTCGTCAGGTCTGAATTCTGGGCACCCAGCAACAGGGCCTCTGCTGCCCACATGCCCTGGGCTCGCAGCCTCTCTGCGGGTTCACTGCTCTGAGGCTCCCGTGACTGGGTCTGGCCTCGCTGAGACCTGGCCTGAGAGCAAAGCCTGAGGGTGGTAACAGCGGGAGCCAGGAAGGTGGGTAGGGAATCATGAGCACCAGGACTGTTTCTGCAGTTCCCTTTTATGGAGTGCTGGCCCGGCTGGAGCTGAGTCGACACCTGGTTCTCTCCATCTGTAAAGTGGGCACTGTGTCCTCGTCCTAGGGCTTAAGAGGGTACAGGGCCAGCACTTAGGACCAAAGGTTGGTCCACCAGGAGGCAGTCTCTTGGAGTCTGGCCCTCCACCCAAGGGCCAACTCTTTTAAGACTGATTTGGGGGTGTCCAAGGCTGCTTGGAAGGACCAAGCTTGAATTTGTTTCCAGTGGCCTCTGGAAGATTAAGGAACGTGCTGGGTGAGATGAGCCATCCTGCGGCCCACAGCGCCAGGCAGCTTCCTTCCTGCTTCCTGTTTTCCCCAGCAGCCCCCAGTGCTGCTCGCAAGGGTGGCCACTGGACAGCTGCTTGGCCTTCCTTTCAGGAGGCTTGGGAGAGGCGGGGCAGGGTGAAGGCAGCAAAGCTGCACACCCGGGCCCTCCTGCCTGGGAGCCACCCAGATTCAGCACTCCACTCGTCAACACATGTGGCCTCCTTCCTGTGTGGGCAGTGTCTTCCAGGGTGCTGTGACCTCCTGGCACAAATAACCCCACCCTCAAGGGTCACGCCCTACGGGTTGATGGCAGTGAGCACAGCTTCCTGGAGCACACCTGTGCACTGCGGCTTTCATGGCCAGGGCAGGGGACTCGGGACTGGGGCAGCCAGCCCAGGGGACTCGGGACTGCAGCTTCCTTGACCTGTCAGCCCGTGCTGGGTGTAATAGGTGGGCAGGTGTCCTGTGGGCAGCTGTTCTCTGGCCTTGGGGCTGCCTGACCACTTGCCCTTCCTTCTTACGTAAGTTGAACAATGATGTGGAGGAGCTAGGAAAGTGCTGGAAGTGAACAGTGTCCTCAGCCGAGCCAGGTGGGCAGCTCTGCCGGTGGCTGCTTCCAAGTGCCGTTCCCTCCAAACCACAGGGCAGAGACCATCAGCACCTTGTCACCAGACTACCCTGGACACACTGAAAGTCCCATCAGCCACGTGGGAGCTCAACCAGAAATCAGTAACAAGGACAGCTGGACCCCACTTACCCAGAGATCACACAACACACCTCTACAGGTCATGAGTCAGAGAGGAAACGCCAGAGAAATTTCAAAATATTTTGAAATGAATTAAAAAAAGAAACTAAAACTTATAAGAATTTGTGGGTGCTGCAAAAGCACTATTGGGAGGGAAATTCAGAGCCCTGGCCGCGCTTCCTGGAAGGGGAAGGACCCCAGATCCGTGACCTCATCTAGACCAGGAGAGCAGATTAAATCAGAAGGCAAAGGAGGTGATAGAAATCAGACCAGAAACTGCAAAGAGGAAACCAACAGGGGAACAGAAGCCAACGTCCGCTGGATGAATAAGACAATGGACCTTAGCCAGGCTGACCACGAACAAAAGAGAGACAGCACAACTCCCGAGGCCAAAAACAGAGCACCACCAAGGGCGACCACAGGGGGACCACAGGGGGACCACAGGGGGACCACAGGCGCACAGGTAGCAGGTGCATATGGGTAGCAGGTGTGCACAGAGACGGCCTGACACATGGCACAAGCCTGACCCCAGGGTGAACCCAGGTGTCCAGTAGCAATAAGACTCCAGCACTGGGTCAGGCAGGGCACATGGGACTCTGTTCTGCTCAATTTCCCTATAGTTTACAACTGCCCAAAATAAATAAATACTGCTTATTAATTGTCTTAAAAGCCCCCAGGGCTCCCTGTACATTTCCTCAGCAAGGCCTTCCCTGTATGTGGCTGTGCCCTGCAGAGCTGGTCCCAGGCTGTCCTGCACCTGGCCCAGTGAGACTGTGAGGAGAGAAGACAACGTAAGGACCCAAGGAAACAGAGGGGCAGAACAGAAGCAGAGGAAGGCCTGGCCCACCTCACCCATCCTGCCACCTCGGGCCCTCTGTGAGAGCCAAGCTGGTCCTTGGTCATCCTTCGAGTTGTCTGACACATACCAGGCAAAATTCCCCGGTGTCCATGGGGCCATGGAGTCTCCCCCTCTCTGGGCCGGCTGTCTTTGGGGTGGCGGAAGCCGGGGCCTTGGTAACTCTAGGTCGGTTCTCTGCCCTGCGCAGGGTGTACTGCAGCAGGGGTGGAGGGCTGGCAGCTGCCCGCTATCCTTCAGTGCCCTAGGACCCTGAGCACTGCAGGCGCTGGGCCCGCTCTTGCCCTCTCCACGTGGGGGTGAGGACAGAGGTGACGAGGCCTGCGTAGTGAGGTGTCTGTCCGAGACCTCTAAAGCCGGCCGTTCCAGAAGGAGGTGAGAGGCTGCTCGCCTGCCTTTCCCCCTCTGCCTTGTGGGCCAGGTCCTGCCCACACCATGGCCCTCTTTCACCAGCCTGCCTCCTGTGAGTTACAGGGAAGTAGACCAGGAAGCCATAGGCTGCCCTCTGCCCTTCTGAAACTGTGGCTGACATTTTGAAATGAGAGCAAAGATGGGTCCTGCAACTTGAAGGTCAGGTTGGGGCAGAGAAGCCGCCTCCCCATCTCAGCCACTTTGTGGGTGAGAAATGTCCAGAGCCAGGCCTAGCAGAGAAGCACTGAGCACAGCGTCCACTGCACCCGTTGGGGTTGTCCACACGTCCTCCTCTGGCTCTTCAAGGAGCTTTGCTTGCCTTTGGCTGTCCAAGTTCCCAGGAGACTGGCAGGGAGGGGGCGGAATCTGCATTCAGAGCAGCATTCTCCACAGGGTGGAGGGACCGCCCACCCCAGCTGCCTCCTGCAGCAGCGAGGAGCTGTCTGCCCGCCACAGGCTGGCATGTGTACAGTATTTATAGCTTTGCTGTGACAAGGCTGTTCTGAATCTTGACTGTGGCGTGACACAGTCTACACGCCAGATAGTTTCCCAGAATACCCACCAGTCAACGGATGGAGCCCACCCACGGACCGCCCCCATGAGCAAGCGCGTCCCTCCACGCCCGCCCGGGAGTGCTGCCAGCCTGGGGAGGAAGGGAGTCCCAGCCCGAACGCGGGGAAGCCCAGGACACCATGCAGGGAAGGGAGAAGCCCGACGGCTCCCAGGAGGCCTTGCCCATCAGATAGAGCAGCAGGTGCTGGAGGCTGGCAGCTGGTGCCATGGGGACAGAGCTTGGGTAGAGGAGAGTTCTGGAGACGGACGGGGTGGGGGCCCAGGGGGACCTGCACAGTGGTCTGCCATTGCCCACACCAAGCACACTGGGGGTGGGGCTGCGCAGGACAGAGCCACACGTGTAAATGGTGGGATCTGGACGCAGCCTGCAGGCGGCACCGACGTGGCAGCTCTTGTACCAGCCACGCAAGGCAGGGCCGCCCTCTGCTGTGTCACCTCCAGGCACAAGGAGACCGCACCAGCCTGATGACCCTCACTCCTGGGTGCTCTTTTCAGCAACTTTCCGTGAATCTATGACCTTTCCAAACTTATGTGAATAAAAAGAATAGAAAAAGGCAAGAACTGGGAAAAGCCTCACCAGCCAGTGAAATCAAGCCATCTGGAGAAACTGCCGGGTCTCTGCAGGCTGCTCCCCTTGGCAGCCTGAGGAGCAGGGCCACAGCTCCCACTCACAGCTGCCTTCTGAACCCTGCCGGGCTGGCTTGGGGGCCAGAGCTGGCCCAGGGCAGGGGCTGCTCTGCGGCAACTACCAGTTCTGCGGTGATCAGTATCTTTGGTTCTGCACACTTGGGCTCCGGCCAAGGCTTTCCCAGGAGGCAGAGTTGATTAAGAGTTAATTAAGGGGGAAGTATGTCCCCCAGGGTGGGAAGTTCACACCCATCTCCCCCCCGGGCCTGGCTCACCATCAACTTTGTGGACCAACCCTCATTGGCCACAGGGGCTGAGTGGCCTGTGACCTCAGCAGACTGCCACCTTGAATCTCTGCACTTGGCCCAGACAGGCCAGCTGAGGAAGAGGTTCCCTGAGGTGTGAGGCAGGCAGGCCAGCACGGGTGGCACTCAGCTTCACCAGCTGACCACAGTAGCTTTCAACGAAGTCTCAGGACAAGTTCTCACGGGACACGTACGTGAGGGACTTTGTTCATGATGCCACTCCCCAGGTATAAAATCAGCAGTAATGGCCACAGCCCATATCACACCAGCAGCCAGCACTGCTGAGCCACATGCATGCACCCAGCCTGCAGTGACCCACCTCCAGACCAGGAGGTCTTGCAGAGACACCAGGCAGGGCACATCACTCCTGGGTGTGGGAGCGGGGCTCTGAGCAAGCCTAGCTGGCCTGCACCGGGCTTGGCCATACACGGTGGCCACAGCAGTGCAAGCTGACAAAACACCCCTGCAACTCAGGACCAGGCTGCTGGTGGTGGTGGGCCTTTGTGCTGCTCCTGGTCCGGAGCTCAGGATGGCCCTCAGGAATCTGACCCAGCAGCATGGCGCCCATACATACCACCTGCCACCTTACTTGTGTGAGAGCAGCTGCGCTGCAGAGGGAAGGACCGGGCAGCTGGTGCCCAGCTATTTTATGATTTTTAGAGCATTTCAATCTGCCCGACAAGTGTGATGATAACTAAAGGAACTGGCAAAATCAGCCTGTGCTCAGAACCTGCCTGTGAACAGGGGACATGGTGTTTGCTGATCACTCCTCCCTGGGAAGGCCTGGAGCTGCGTCTCTTCTCACCACCTAGCTCCCGGCCGGGTTCTGGGCCACTTCCCCACCTCACCTGCACTTCCGAGTCAGCATCCACATGCTGCAGCTGGAACCAGGTGTCCCTGTTGTGGTACTTCTGCAGGTCCTCTTTCTGGATGGCCACCTTCCCTGGAATACACAGTAGAAGAGGCACCTGGCCACCCAGCCCTCGGCAGGGCTTGGGTGTGGCACCTGCATGTCAGAGCACACACCCTGGGATACCTAAAATGCCTGGTCCAGAAGGCGCAAACCAGTGTGGGAAGCTTTCCAGGTGCCAGAGGAAGGGCACTGGGGCACCCACCTTGCCCCGTGCCTACTGCTGACTCCACCCACAAGCTCAGAGGAGGCCGCTGCCTCGCACCCCACTCCAGGCACAACCTCGGGACACCTTGGAGCAGCTCCTGCCCTGCCACCTGTCACTCACGCAGCCAATACTCTGTCCTCCTGGAAGGGACGCAGCCCACTTGCAGGCAGGGCTGTACGACTGGCCGTGGTGTTGACCCACCAGGGAGGCACTCTCCTGCCTCTACAGCGGCCACAGGGCCCTTGCAAGAATTGTCCTCTGTCCTCCGTGGGATATGATGTGGTCTCACAGGAATAAAGAAAAATTCAGGCTCTGAGGTCCATTGGCTGCTCAGGAGTGTGCCCCTGGAATCTGACATCCTGTGGTGTTTGTTCATTTTTAGGAGCTGAGACAGGCCGGGGACACTGCCACATATTTCAGACGCCTGTGTGTTCTGTAACCTACACAGCAGTGCCCATCTTCGCTGTGAAAGAGCCCGAGAGCCTCTCTCCCTGTGGCCTGGCCTCCAGGACGGCCCCTCCTGCAGGAATGGCCATTCTTCCAGGAGTGTGTCACACCGGACCCTCCACATGTTGGGTCTCCTTTCCAGCGTTGTGATGTCACAGGGGCCACAGGGCCTCTGGCCTCAGAACTGTGAGCAGCACTTGCCTCTTGGTCCACACAATTCCAGGCTGGGGTATTTGTTGTGGAAGCAAAGACACACTGGGGCACCGGGCCGCCAGTGCTGCTGGGCTAGCCTGCAGGGGCAACTCAGCACCACCCTGCACTGCAGCGGCCCCGCAGACTTGGGGCCAGTGGGGAACCAGCCACGCGCAGGCTATCTGGCACGCCTTTTCTTGCTTGCACCCTGACACCAAGTCAGGCTCAAAGCACACAAGGGCAGACAGTGCCTGCAGGCGGTGTGTCGGCCCAGGCACCAGGGATCCAGGGTCTGTGCTGACGCAGGTGGGAACTCCACAGAGTGCTTACACTCGGCACCCGGTGTGGAAGGGTGTGCTGCTGGGGGTCCTGAGGTCTGGGTCTGCAGGCTGCCTTTTCGGCCCCTCCTCAGGTGCTTCTGTAAATCCACCTCACCTCTCAGCCTTGGAGTCTACACCGCAGGGCCATGGCATGACCAGGCCCTGGCCCTTCCCACCAGGCCCCACAGGGGCACCCCAGAGCCCTCAGAGAGCCCCCAGAGCCCAAGTCCCTACCCTCAGGAAAGACTCCCGGGCCAGAGAGACACTTCAGAATATCTGCCCCAGGGCATCTCACTCTCTCTGGGCGCTTCCAAGTCCCTGGGGAGAGCAGCCCCTCCGGTGGGGGTGAGGGCTGGGCCCTGGCCGTCTGGTCTGCACATGCCAGTGGCTGTTGGAAGGTCCTGGAGCACTGGGTGAGAATGCCTACACCCCAGAGGTGGCTCCCCTGCTGCCCACTGGCCTGGGACCTGAGCCAGGGTGGGGTGGAAGCCCTGCCTAGGGAAGGGCAGACCTGCAGACCCCCAGCCCACTCAGCTCACCCAGGACCTGTGTGCAGGGAGGCTGAACCAGGCCCATGAGCCGCAGGCCATTCCCCTCAGGCCACCCAGCTCCACCAGGAAGGCTCCAGACCAGACCTGCCACCTCCACCAGAGGAGACCTCAGCAGCAGGGCACCTACCTATGATGGAGTCCCTCCGGAAAACGTCTCTATCAAAAATGTAGAATGACAGATGACGGAAACTTCGAGGAATTTCACAGTAAAAGTCTTCTCCATAAAAGGGGCTGGACAAACAGAGGAAATACACATGGTCAGGGTCATGCTATGGCGTCCATGCTGGTGCTGGACAGACCAACTGGCTGTCAGTAGGAGCCTCACTGCAACCTGCTGTGACAGCCACAGGAACAACTGCACTGGGCGTCCCACGAGACACGGAGCAGCCTCACAGGGGACCCGCCGTGGGCACTCTGCCCAGCATCTTGGAGGAACGGCCAGCCACTCTGCAAGGCCACCCAGAGCCAAGCATGGACTTCCACCGTCGGCAAGTGAGAGTTCAGGAAACGGGAGAGCTGGTGTGGCTACGCCCAGGCTGCTCCACAGAGCCAGGGAGCTGCGCGTGCCGCTGAGGTGCAGCTCTCACTCCCCATGAAGGGACGCGGTGCCAGTGCTTGTCTCAGAGTCCAGTGCACAGTCCTGGGTGCACTGAGCGGTGCTCTCACTTCCCACAGGGGAGGCCCTGCAGCCGCAGGACTGCAGCCCAAACCTGAGTCGCCCACAGCTGTAGCGGCCCTCAGAGGAGGAGGGCCTCTAATGGAGGGACAGAGGGCCAGGGCTTTCTCCCTGAACAGACCTCCTGTGCTTCTGGGCTGGGAGATGCTGGCTGATGGCAGCACGTATGACCAGGAACCTGGGGGCTGTGTGGGCAGGTGGCTGCTGCAGCCAGACACACAGGCCTCACCGGAGATGAGGAGTGACCCCAGAGTCAGGCACGTCTAGGACTCAGGCCCAAACCAGAAGACCACAGCTCTGCGGGCCTTGGCCAGCCGCAGGAGGAGCTTGCAGGGGCACCAGTGCCCGAGTGACTAGAAGGACTAAGCACCAGCCTCAGCACCCTCTTGGTCTTTCTGTCCCTGCTGGCTAGCTCTCGGCAGGCCCTCAGAGCCTCTGAGAACGAGGGCCTGCCCCGACCCCCAGCCAGAGTGACAGATGTGAGGCCCCCTCTCAGCCAAGTGACGCAGGCCATGTCCAAGGCCCCTGTAGTAACGGCCCAGGGCCCCTGTGTGTCAGCTTTGTTTAACAAACACCGGAGACAATCCCCTGAGAGGAGAAAGGGGCCCTTCTAAAGTTCCCACCCCTCCCAGATCCCCACCCTGGGACCGAGCCCCTAGCACACGGCCTCTGGGAGATGCCCCAGATCCACACTTTAGCAGCTGGAATATGGACAGCTGTGGCCACCCCGGCTGACCTGGCGGGCGAGGCTGCTAGGCTGGAGGGCAACTCAAGCAGGCAGCCCTAACAGCTGCCCACAGGGCTGCTGTGGGCCTTGCTGAGACACCCGGGCCTAGGCCAGACTTGGCTGTCCCTGTAGGAATGCTCCTTACTATCCACAGTCCAAGGAGACGCTGAGGGCCCCACAAGGAGCATTGACACGCCCTGCATGCCTGTGCTCCTGCCAGGGTCTGCCCAGGACTGACCCCACTGCTGTCCCTCCATGGGGGCTTCCTGTGAGGTGGCCACGGGCCACTTGCAGCTCTGGTTTGGATGATTCCAAGTGTCACCAGGGCTCCACGTGTTGGAGCTCAATCCCCACTGAAGGGTGCAGAGATGGAAATGGACCCACCTGTGATGTCCAGAGGGGCCTGGGAAGGAATGCAGGATCTGGAAGGTGAGCCGTGAGCCTGACGGCTCGTACCATCCTACCACCACTCAGGAGGCTGAGGCAGAGGGACTGAAAATCAGAGGGCAGCGTGGGGACTTACCAGGTCCTGTCTCAGACAAACACTGGGTAAGTTCAGGGTGGATCCCCCAGGAGTGAGTACTGGCTGCAGGGAAAGCCTGAAGACACACGCACGCACACACACACACACGCACACACACACACACGCACACACAAACGCACACACACACACGCACGCACACACACACGCGCGCACACGCACACGCACACACACGCACACGCACACGCAAACACGCGCGCGCAACGCACACGCACACACACGCGCACGCACACACACGCACGCACACACACGCACACACACACGCACACACACACGCACACACACGCACACGCACACACACACAAACACACACACACGCACACACGCACACACACGCACACGCACGCACGCACACACACACGCACCCACACACACACGCACACACACACACACTTGCTCTGGTCTCCTGCCAGGCACATGCTCTGCCTCTGTTGGCCTCCAGACACAGCCCTAGGCCTTGGACCTCCAAAACCCTGAGCTCAAAGAAACCTCCCTCCTTCATGAATACGTCCAACTCCAGAGTTTCACACGGTGACAAGGCAGCCGACTGGAGACCAGCCCAGCACCACACTGTGGGCCTCCCAGCACCACACTGAGGGCCATACCAACACCACGCTGTGGGCCACCTAGTACCACTCTGTCAGCCACACAGCACCACACTGCAGACCACCACAGCACCACGCTGTGGGCCACACAGCACCACGCTGTGGGCTACCCAGCACCATACTGAGAGCCACCCAGCACCATGGTGGAGGCTACAGGATCAGAGTCCATAGCACTTGGAATCGACTTCCTCTGTGGCCACCAGGCTGGACGGAACAGATGGAGACCATGTCTGGGCTTGTGGAAAGTCCCATCCACATGCAGGCCCTGAGCCAGGGGCTGTCCCTCTGTGGCCTGTGCCCAACTCTGCCCACAGTGGGCCAGTGACTCCTTTGCCTTCAGAATGATGTCCAGCCAAGCTTTGTGGAAATTGGCAGGAGGGGCAGGCAGACCAAGACCCTTCCAGTAATTTCTTTAAGCCCTGCTGAGCCAGAGTCCCAGCTCCTGTGTTACCAGGAGGTTCCTCCTGCCCCGTCCAGCCCCCAGGTTACTGGAATGCAAGCAGTGGGGCCACACGTCCCTGAACTGCCCATGCAGAAGGCAGTTGTCCACCCAGGCCTTCCTGTGAGTGCAGTGAGATTCAGGGTGGAAACTCAGCACGAGCCTCCGTTCCTCGCCACCCAGTGGTGGTGGTGGGCAGGTGGCTGATCTCTCCAGCTGGGGCTGCGGGACACCACCCTCCCCCGGGAGGTGGGAGCTCTTGGGGGCGGAGCAGCTGCCCTATCTGGTCACCCAGGCTTGGCCCTCCACTATTGCACAGCACCAGAAGCCCCTGCCAAAGACCAAGTGGGGACAGATCTCCTGAACTTGTTCACGCTGCCAGGTCCTGCCCTGCCCTGGGACTCTGAGCGGGAGACGCACTGGGCAACACAGAAAGGACAAGGCGCAGCCTCCCAAGGCTGGCCACAGCCAGGAGCAGAGCAGCAGGCAGAGAGGTCCTTGAGCATCAATGGCAGCCTGCTCGTCCCACTGGGGGGCCTGGAGCTGTGGCCGGACACCCCGTCCCGGGGCCTGGGGATGCCACATCACTTAGGGCCCACATGGAGTCTTGTGGACCTGCTTTGACCTTGCTAAACTGGTGCAGGGACAGAAGGAAAGCCACTCATCTTGAAATGTTTTAGCCAAGGTGAAGTTGAGAGCCGGGGCACGCTGTGAGATCTCCTTTCCTCTTTACAGGCCCTTCCTACTGGGCCTTCTCACGCTCAGGAGATTAACCCACTGGAACTGTTCAGCTTGTGTCGATTCACAGCATGAGGAATTTCTTTTTTTAACTAAAAACACCACAAACTTGTTAACAACAATGTTGTCATAGGTGCGAGGACACATGTGCCACGGCCTGCCCTGCGAGCAGCCTCCTCCTGCTCCATCTCCTGCTCCATGGTGGGGAGGGTCCGAGTAGCCACAGCACAACTCTGCAGGCTTGGCGGACACCAGGCTCCCAGCTGCGCAGCCCAGGACCGGGACAGGGCCTAGGTGACAGGCTCCACCATTCTCTCCTCCATGGGAAACCCTGACCGTCTCTTCCCACTGCAGAATTTAAAGCATGTATTCAAAAAGAGAGAGGAAATGACTGAGCACAGGGCATCCCCACCCTCGTCCTCCCCAGGCCGCCCTGAGACAAGGGACCCTTTCTGACAGCCCCCAAGGGTCCCAGTGCTGTTACAGGGCAGCCTCGGGGCGTCTCCTGCACAGGCCTGGCTTTGTCCCTCCGGATCAACCCAGTCAAATGCATGATTAAGGAGCCACAGGCTGGGCCTGCGGCCTTAGGGCTCCAGAGCCTTCTTTTCAAATAAAGGAAGCGTCCACTGGAACCCGGGGCCTGTCCTGGGTGCGCTGTGTGAGGTGACCAACCAGGGCAGCAGCGTTCCCTCGGCTGCCAGGTCAGAGGGAGGAGCCGAAGGAGCCGGCGCGGTTCCAAGTGAACAAACCTCCACAGAGAAAGGGACACTTGCAGGAAGCAGTGGGCCTCTCAGGGGGGTCTTGCCGGGAGCCGACTCCCTCCTCCCTTACCCCCCAGCCCAGCAGGGCTTGGCCAGGAGGGTCACACAGGGCCTCACTGGGACTCAGAGAAACCACCAACTTCTCCTTGAGTCATTTCCCGACATCTGTGCGAGGCCACCGTTGCCCCACCCCACCATGGCTGCCTGAGCCTCGTGACAAGTGACACTTGGTCATGAGAAAGAACAAGTTCTGAGTCCCCAGTGTCTGGCTCTGCCGCAAGCTCCACATTCATCTCCCAACGTCTGGGCCTGAGGGCTTGGCGCAAGGGGGAGGGCTGGGTCCCTGAGTGTCTCTGTGCTTCGGGGTCTGGGGGGCTGCAGGCAGGCCCCACTGGACCCTGCTTGACCCCCAGCCCAGGGCAGTGGGCATGAGGATTCCCTCTGGCTCCGGAGGCAGCTGGGTAGGGATAGTAAGAGGACACCAGCCTATTTCTCAAGGGCTTGGCATCCGGCTAATGAAACACGCAGTGGCTAAGCCATGAACTGAAAGCTGAACTTAAATCTCACTAAAGCAGATGCTGTATCCAAACGTCCCCAGAGATGGGCTGGGGTGGAAGGAAGTGCTTGGCACAGAGGAGTCCTGAGAGGCTGTTCACAAGGGACCAGGAGGAGGGCCTTGAGCAGTCCTGCAAGTCTGCTTCCGAGTCCCTCCGCTGAGCTCCCAGGCTGCACGGCACCTGTACCCGTCAGGAGCTCCGATCCTCAGCCAGGGCCGAGCCTGAGCCCCACTCACTGCCTGTCAGTCCTCAGCTGCTTCAGGGGGGCCTCCCCAGCCAGGGAAGTTTCTCAGTCTTCCAAAAGGAAGGTGACGAACTGCAGGGGTCGCTGTCCCGCCTACAAACCTGAGCAAGAGAGGGGAAGGGAGTCGCCCTCTCCCGGGCCGGGGGTGGGGGCAAGAGGCCAGTTGGCTGAGTGGCCGGGCGGGGCGGGGCGTTTCCCACCTGGGCCAGAGCTCACCAGAACCTGCAGCACACATGGAGCCGCAGGGCCCCACGGTGTGGTCCAAGACGTGGGTGGGGCTGTTGATCCTGAAGTGCACACAGGCTGTCAGACCCACCCCCAGACTAGAGAAGAGCAGGCTGGTTGTGCCTAGTGTGGCCACAGGCACAGCAGCCCGAGCAGCTGCTGGCTGGGGTTGTCCTGCCTGACCTCTAGGTCCTAGAGGCACCTGCCACTGACCCAGGAGGCTGAGGTGTCAGGACTGGTAGCAGCAGTGCCCAGAAGTCCTGGCTAAGGACACAACTAAAACTGAACTGGATCCTTTCAGCAGGACACTCAAAGTGGCTGAAGCAAGGATTTCTGGGGGAGCCAGAGTCTGACACTGGCCCCACATGCGACGGCAATGCCCTGGACTCCAGAATCCCCACAGGGCCCTTGGGAAGACATGGCTAGGGAGCAGCCCGGAGCTGGAGGGACCATGGAGGCTCCTGCAAGGGAAGGGAACCTGCAGCATCCAGGCCACATCCAGGAGGGGCCTGCAGGCCACACAGCATGGTGACCCCTGGGCAGCAGGCACTCCCTGCTCGTGGAATTCAAGCACACTAATGTGGGGAGTTAGGGAAAAGTCGACCTCAGGAGAGAGAACGTGACCTGGAGCATCCGGCAATTTCAAAGTTGGCATTTTTAAGTCAACAGTGTGCTTTTACTAAAACTGCAGGAGGTCGAGGTCTGTCTCCCAAACCACCGACTACTGTCCCTTTAACTTCTGACCCAGATGACCCCTGCCCTGCCTGAAACTCGGAGCTGCAGAGATCTTCCCACCACACCAAAGCACATTTCCCAAGTGAGGGCATGTTCTGGTCTGGGCAGAATGTGCCCTCTTGGGACCCCACCAGAGGTGTACCCCAGGGCTGAGGGACACTTGAACCGCTTCCCTGCAGACTCCGCAGGCTTGGGTTCCGACCACCCACACACCCGGCACCAACCAGCCCAACTTCGTTAGCACTACAGGGCTGTCCACTTTGTTTCTTAACTGCTAATTTGATGTAGAATATACATAGGAAAGAAAGAATGGAAACTTCTCGGGTCTCCACTACTGAGCACAGTTGCCGGCTGACATTTGTGTCTAGACCTCCAGATGAATTCTGGAGAAATCTCAGCCTGGGAGGAGGCACTGGTGCCGGCCACTCCAGACATGACCATGAAGGAAGCAGGTGCAGAGCCCAGGGAGCCAGGGTCTCTGCACAGCCCCAGACGGCTCTGCGGGGCCACAGAACACTGTGGAGAGGCAGCAGCATCAGCGCCAACAGGACAACGAGCCCCGAGTACAAACCGCATCCCCATCCTGACCCGGACACGGGGAGACCGAGAGGCAGACACTCGTGGAACGTTCCTGCAAGGACTGAGGAACGTGCAGTGGATGCTCACTTGCTTGTGTGACTTGCTCTGCCCTTCAGCTGTCCCTCTAGGCCCTGGGGGGCAGCACCCTGGGGCGGAAGCCAGGTGTCCCCCTGGGGCCCTATGAGCTTTCAGCAGACTCCCGTTCATGTCACAGAGTCACTGGTGTATGAGGGGATGGTGACAGGCTGCCTAGGAGGGCTGGGCACCCAGCTTTGCAATGTGGCCAAGGTCACATTCTACAGCAGGAGAAGGTCTTTTAGTGGCACACAAACCTCCCAAAGTCACTTTCCTGGAGACAGGACAAGGCAGGGGAGAGGGGCTGGTCCTCCTGGGGGATCTGCTCCAGCAGTTCTTAGCTCAGACTTTGAGGGGGCAGCTGGCAGCCTCTGGCCCGCACTGGAAAAGGAGAAGAGGACGCTTCCTAGACCGCATGGTAGCCACTGACAGGGCCATGCACCCGGGCAGCACCAGCCAGCCCATCCCACGGGGAAGGCCTGGCGCACGTGGACCCCGAAAGCAGGTTTTGTGAGTGAGGAAGAGGGCAGGGGCTGCCCTTCTCCCTGCCTGTGGAGAGAGTCTGTGGCACATCTTTGTAGAAGGCCTGGGCTCTGCTCTCTGGCACAGAACAAGCTACTCTCGCCAGGTCAGATGCACAGTGTGGCTCCTTGGCCAGGTCAGATGCACAGTGTGGCCCCTTGGCTTCCTACAGTGGCTCTGCCACAGGGGTATCCGGAGCACGGCTCTTAAAGGAAGGCGACCTGGGAGAGCTTGTGGGCACAAGGAGGGGCAGCCCTGGCTTCCTGAGCCTTGTGCTGGAGGAGTGAGGTGTCCTGTCCCTTCAAGGGCCAGGCCCTCAGCTCTGCTCCTCAGCCACCCACAGGTCTGGCATCCTCCTCTCACCTCAAGTCCAGAAGACACCTCCACAGAGACCCACTGCCTCTGGGCCCTGTCCCCAAGCTGAGGCCACAGGGACCCTGAGCTAGCCCTAGTATGCTCTTCCTGGGATGCCCAGACCAGGGGGCTGCCCCCGCCCTGGCCTCCACCTTCCACGTCCCTGGGCCTCCTGCTGATTCTGAGCAAGGTTCCAAATGACCTCCCATCTCCCTTGGCCTCCTGTGATCAGCTGCACACCAAAGGAGCTAGATGCTATCCTTCACTTCTAGGAGCTCTACTCTTCAAATCGGCCTTGACCTGCTCAACCTGGAGTCCTGCTTCTGCTTCCACATGTCAAGCTGGGTCACTGGACCTCTGTGCTGCAGACGCCAAGGGCCATGAGCTTCTTCTGCAGGTAGATTCAAGGCTCTGCACACCTGCGCTCTTTCCCTTCCAATCCTGTTCTTTGGGACTTACTGTTTGATGGAAACAGGGGGCTGAGGTGCTCAACCACAGGAGACACTGACCGGCTTCTGGCCAGGGCCCATGTGGAGTGGGGCTGCAGAACCACAGCCCTCCCAGGCTGCAAACTCGTGAGGAGCAAATGCCCGGCTGGTGGGGCAAGGCTGTTCTGCTGACCCCTCTCTGTGCCTGGGGCCTAGGCCCCTGTGCCTGTCTGTCTGAGCTCCGTGAAGCACTTGCCAAAAGTGAAGAAGTGGAAGGTGGACTGCCTGCTAGGAGCTCTGCCTGCGGACTGCTTGCTCCTGGCTGCGGGCACGCCTCCTTTCCTGTGCCAAAGGCAGATTCTGGGGCCCCCAAGCCAGAAACCATGATTTCTGTGAAATGTTGGAAGACAGTGGGCCCTGCCTCTCCACCTCACCTGAGAGTAGACCCCAATGGAGACGTCGGAGATGAGTCCCACCTACCCCAGTCAGCAGTCTGGAGAGGAGCCAGCCTTGCCAGGACCCAGGCAAGTCCCAGGTGCACCCTGCTCGGGCCTCTGGCACACCAGGTGCGGGCAGCAGGGACCTGCTGCAACTCAGGGCAGGGCTCATGGCCTCCTGCCTCTCTGACCAGAGGCTCAGCCACTTCCCGCTGACCCAGGCTCTCCCTGGACTGACTCCAGACCCCCCCAGCCCTAAGGGTCCAGTCAGAACGATGGAAGGGGGCTGGGCATACACAGATGGAGGGGCCAGGGTGATGAGCAGCCTGGGGCCAGGCCTCGGCCGCGGCCCAGCACTGGACAGCCTGCAGCCCACGAGAAGGGTGCTGCCACTTGGGAGTCAACAGCAAGGCAACGTTCAGCTGCTAAAACGTTCTCAGAAGGAAAACAGCTGTTTTGAGGCCCCAGCCTTGAACTCGGGCTGAGGAGGAGTCACTGGTTCCAGACGGCTCCTCGGGTCCAGGCGGCTCCCTCCATCAGAGCACCTGCTTGGCAGGCTGCCCGCCACCAGACGGCGGCCCACTCCGCTGACACTGAGGACAGACAGGTCGCCCAGGCCTCCTGCTGGGGCTCTGAGCTTCTGCACAGCCATGCTGGCCTCCCTGTTGCCACTTTGTGTCCCCACCTGCTCCCGCCACCAGGCACAGGCCTCTTCAGAAGACGGGCTGGCCCCCGGGCCCCAGACGTGCCATCCTGACCAGTCCCCACAGCCCCATCACAAGCTGCAGAGCCAACCAGGGAGGCTCAGACCAGGCCTTCATCTACCGATGGACAGATGCTTTCTAGGACTCTCCACACTGAGTCCCCTCAGTGCCCCTATGACACACTCTCCTGAGGAAAATGCAAAAGGAGATGTAGAAAAGAAGACCTCTAGAATGTTCTCCCCTCTCAGAAACCCCTTGACCCTTTCCTGGCAGTGGTCTCTACTGAAAGGAGCAACTGGTGTTGGTGGGAAGGGGTGGTGGCCCGTGGGAGCGTCCAGCAGACATCAGGGCCCAGGCGAGATGCTCGGAAGTGGCCGCCTGCCACAGAGCCTCACATCTGGGCCTAAGGCCGAGAACACGGGACACGGCAGTGCCACAGGCCTGCAGGCACTGCACGGGGGGGACCCGGAGGCTAACAAGTGACGGAACGGTGACTCACCAGAGTGACTTTTCCACGATCTTGGTCCTGAAGACCTCCTCCTGGTCCAGGTTCACGGTGCAGTAGCAGTCCCGCATCTTGCTGGGCCCAGGGTAGGAAGGCAGGTTCTTGGCTTCACCTGAGGAGGGAAGACGGCATGCATGGTCACTGGCTCGCAGGCGCTCAGCACCTCCCATCACAGGTGCATTTCCAATAACAGATTCACTCGAGCGTGTGATTCGACCTCTGTGCATCCTCACTCCTCCACTCATGGCTGTTTCAGGTCTACCTGGCAGTGGTGGGTACTTTGATACATTATACACATAGGGACATAGGGTGCATCACATTACAATTTTGACCCCGTTCTGTGGTTGTACATGGTATGGAGTGACACCGGCCGTGGATTCATATATGAGCATCGGAAAGTTATTTCTGATTCATTCTACTGTCTTCCTATTCCCCTGCCCCCTCCCTTCCCTTCATCTAATCCAATGAACTTCTATAACCCTTGTTGTAGGTTAGCATCCACATATCAGAGAAAACATATAACCTTTGGTTTTGGGGACTGGCTTATTTTATTTAGCATGATATTATCCAGTTCCATCCATTCACCAGCAAATGCCATAGTTTCATTCTTCTTTAAGGCTCAGTAATATTCCATTGTGTATATGTACCACATTTTCTTTATCCATTCTTCTGTTGAAGTACACTTAGGTTGGTTCCACAGCTTGGCTATTGTGAATTGAGCTGTTATAAACATTGATTTGGCTGCATCACTGTGGTATGCTGGTTTTAAGTCCTTTGGTATAGACCGAGGAGTGGGATGGCTGGGTCAAATGGTGGTTCCTATCCTAGTTTTCTGAGGCATCTCCATACTGCTTTCCAGAGTGGTTACACCAATTTGCAATTCCAGCAGCGATGTATGAGTGTGCCTTTCCCCACATCCTCAGCAACATGCATTGTTACTTGTATCCTTGATAATTGCCATTCGGACTAGAGTGAGATGACATTTCAGTGTAGTTTTAATTTGCATTTCTCTAATCGCTAAAGATGTTGAACATTTTTCATATATTTGTTGACTGATCGTATTTCTTTTGTGAAGTGCCTTTTCAGTTCCTTTGGCCATTTAGCATTTACTCTTTCATAAGTTTTGGTTTTCTAGCTACCAAGTAACATAACATGCCATGAATGCCATGTGCTTCACAGAGCCAAGGAGCTCACACCGGCCTAAACAGAGCAGCTTCCCGGGTGTTAGACTTTTCACGTGGGAACAGAAAACAAGGGCCCCTAGCCACCAGAGTGTGCATGGGTGGCCCTCACACTCACACAGTATGCAGCCATCATGGCACCCACCTGCCGAACCCTTCGTCTTCCCACACTGAGGCCCTGTCTGTTCCCCAGCTCCTGCCTCCCCTGCCGCTCGCCCTCCATTCTGCTCTCTATCTGTTTCCTGCCTGCGCATCCAGGCCCAGGAGAGTGGTTTGTCCCAGCAGGTGCTCAGCTACTGTCACTCAGCCACCCACCAAGCCCACAGGAACGGGCCTACCCTAGTTTTCCGAGGCATCTCATACTGCTTTCCAGAGTATGGATCTTGGACTGGACCCTCCAAAACCATGAGCCAGAAGGATCTTTTCCTCTCATCATTTTAACTATCTCTGATGTGTTGCTATTGGGACAGAGAGCCGGCTGACACTGTGCGACAAGATTTCTTTCTTTAAGAGCTGAGGGATGTTCCCTGTGTTTCTAGACCACATCTTGCTGATCCATTCATCTGCCAGTGACTTCTTATTTGGAATTGGATTTCATAGTGTTAGGTCAAAGCTGGAGCAATAATCAAGGAGGACTTTTACATAACAAGATTAAACTAGGTCTCAGATGTTTAAAGCACAGAGCGATTTACCAATTAGGAAAAATGTGTAGCAGGAGCAATGGCTATTGTGAATTGAGCTGTTATAAACATTGATTTGGCTGCATCACTGTGGTATGCTGGTTTTAAGTCCTTTGGTATAGACCGAGGAGTGGGATGGCTGGGTCAAATGGTGGTTCCTATCCTAGTTTTCTGAGGCATCTCCATACTGCTTTCCAGAGTGGTTACACCAATTTGCAATTCCAGCAGCGATGTATGAGTGTGCCTTTCCCCACATCCTCAGCAACATGCATTGTATGGGTCCCTGTGCACCCTCCACTAGTCCTTCCTGTTCAGAGCAGCTCCCAGAAACATCTGAACATGTTTGGAGAAAACAGATGGTGCCTCAGGGCATCAGTGCCCTGTGGCCCTGCAGAAGGCTCCTGCCCTGGCTCTGCCTCAGGGGTTTGCAGGCCCAAACAGCAGGTCTGACGCTGAGCGCGCTGGAAGGACCATCTAGGACCTGGGCTCACCTCCAAGGGCCACGTCTGCCTCTGAGCCACTCCGACACTAGCAGCACCTGGCACTGGGCTCCACTTGCATCAGGCGCAGGTTGGGAAAGACAGATGCTGGACACCCCCTGGCCAGGGCCAGTGGGGCACACAGTGATGCCTGCCAGCACTGCTCAGGGACCAGGGAGTTGTCTCCTGTCGACCCTGAAAACAAAATGAACCAAACCAATCCAGACAGAAGCCCCTCAGCACCCCGTCTTCAGCGTGGAGAGCAACACACCAGGGCCAGTAGTCGCCTCGCACACTGTGGCATGGGACTGCAGCTCCACTGGCCTCTGCACGCCAAGGCCCGGTGCTGCCACCAGGGGAGGGGACAGGAGGCCTGCTCACTGGACAAGTGCCAACTTGAAAGTGGAGCCCAAAGGCAGGACAGATGCAACTTGTTGCTTCTTTTAGCTTTTCATTGATGCAGCCTGGATGCTGAGTGAAGGTGCGAGTTCACAGAAGTCTAACTGGGTGAGGTTTTCGGTGTCAATGAACCCTATCTGCAATGCCCTGACATGCTTTGGGGGGTGTGTGTGACTCCACCAGCTGTGACCTCAAGAGCTGCCTGGGGTCTCCCCCTCCTGTGACCTTTGCCATGCCGTCTGTATCTGGGACCTCAGGCTCCTCCCGTGAAAGCAGAACTCAGCTCTGCCCCTCTGCTCCAAGACGCATCTAGACCAAAGGGCCTTGGGATTCCTATTTGGGAATCATAGAGGAACAATCGATGGCTATCAGCTGTGCAGGGAGAACCCAAAGAAGGCCTCTTGGAGCTGCTGCCTGTGGGGGCTGCCCTAGCGGCTCTCCTGACGGCCTCTTGTTGGGGGGGTCATGAAGACACGGTCTGGTGAGGGCTGAAGAAACCCGCGAGCTCCAATAGGTCAGAGGCAGACCTTCTGCAGCACCTTTGGCAGGAGCCCCACACGCATCACATGCTGGTGGAATCACAGGCCAGGACGAGAAGCAGGCCAAGAATGGGAGGGGAGATGGGGAGACTGCTGATGTCCAGGCAGCCCTGTGACCTCCCAGCTCTGGATGGGGACTGATGGCTCTCACAAAGTCCAGAAATCTGAACCCGAAGCTAGCGCCACTCTGCTGACCTTCAGCCCCAGCCTTCGAAGTGGGTTCTGGCACCTTTGCGTTCTCACTTGCTTTCCGTTTTGGGTTTTCTGGGCTTTTTGTTTTGGTTGGTTTGTGTCTTGTTGTTGCAATGAGTGTGGATGCTGTAAGTTCCTATGTTTCTCAGGGGAAAACTTTGGAAGTCCTGTGGGAAATGGTCTTCAGTGGAAAATACAGAGTTGAGATTTTTTTCCTGTTTATTATGCAAAGAACCTCCAGACACCAGCAGCGGGAGTGACACTTTCCGGCAAGGTGCCCGTGGCGGAGAAAGCAGGGTGCGTCCTCTGAACAGCTTGTGAGACAGGCACCAACTGGCATTGAGTCTGGACCAGCCAGAAGCATACTGGTTGCTACGGTAACAGCAACACCAGAGAGTAACTGGTCAGCTGGAGCCAGGTCAAGCAGGCCCCTCGGACCAGGAGGACCACAGCAGCTGCCATGCCCACTCCAGGCGGTGTCCCCTGGCAGGTTCCCCACTGCTGGGGGCTCCACCTGGCCCAGCAGAGCAGACCCAGGAGCAGTGAGTCATCCAAGAGGAGCCGTGGAGGAGTGCAGCCAGCTCCCGGGAGCTGAGCCCTGGCTGCACGCCCAAGGCCAAGCCTTCCCTCCTGACCATGCATCATGGCCTCCTCTGTCTGCTCAGAGGAAGAGCATGTTGTTCCTCCCTCTAGGCACACAGCTGCCCACAGAAGGAGGGAGCCGCCCTGGCACCCAGCAGATGCTGAACTGCTAGGGAGTGCACACACAGGTGAAGGAACGCAACTCGGGCTCATCCCCAGAGCTGCCGGCGGCATCCCTGCAGCCCCACCCCACGCTGTGGACGCCCATACCTGCTCACCAGCCCTCTCCACTATCAGTGAACAACAGAAGTCAAAGAAGAATGATCACACAGACGTAGACCGTGAAGCAGCACAACCCAATTCCCAGCACCAGGACCGCCAGCTCTGTTCTCACCCACTTAGCACATGGTGCTCTTTACTCAACAGTGATTGACCACTCTTGACACAGTGCATGAACAGTTCTGTGCCCAGAGCCCTGGCCCCCTGGAGGCCAGCCTCCCTCACGGACCCACCAACAGCACCCACCGCTCCGGCCTTGGGCAAGCCTGCAGCCACCCAACCTGAGCACATGTGTCCTAGGCTCCGACACTGGCAAGACATTGCAGCAGCCACGTTCTCAAGAAGAATGGCGCTGTGCCCCAAACCCCTGCAGCTGCAGCGCCCACGCCCACCTTGCCCTGCAGCCCTTGGTGCCGAACTGAACAGAACTCCACCAGCAGGCCAGACAGAATTGCTTTCTTCTCTTTCTTTCCTAGTTTTAAAAATTCATTCTAATTTGTTATACATGATGGCAGAATGCAATCCATTTCATATTTCGCATACAGACACTGATTGTACACAAAGCATCTTCACACCACTTGTGTCTTATACATGTACTTAGGTGGTGACGTCTGATTCATTCCCCTGTCTTTCCTGCCCTCATGCCTCCTCCTTCCCCTCCCTCCACTTGGCCCTATCTAAAGTTCCTCCAGTCCTCCCATACTCCCCCCCAATTCTCATTATGAGTCAAGATCCTCATATCAAAGAAAATATTCGGCCTTTGGTTTTTTGGGATTGACTTGCTTCACATATCATTATATTCTCCAACTTTATCCATTTGCCTACAAATGCCATCATTTTATTCTCTTTTAATGATAAGTAATGTTCAATTTTGTATATATACCAAAGTTTCCCTATTCATTCACCTACTGAAGGGCATCTAGGTTGGTTCCATAATGTAGCTATTGTGAACTGTGCTGCTATAAACATTAATATGGTTATGTCCCTGTAGTATGCTGTTTTTACACCTTTGGGTATAAACCGAGGAGTGGAATAGTTGGGTCAAATGGTAGTTCCATTCCAAGTTTTCCAAGGAATCTCCATACTGCTTTCCAGGTTGGCTGCACCAATTTGCGGTCCCACTAGCAGTGTATGAATTGCTCTTTCCCCACATCCTTGCCAACTACTTATTGTTGTTTGTATTCTTGATAGCTACCATTCTGACTGGAGTGAGATGAAATCTTAGAGGAGTTTTGATTTGCATTTCTCTAATTGCTAGAGAAGTTGAACATTTTTTTTCATATGTTTGTTGATTGATTGTATATCTTCTTCCAAGAAGTGCCTGTTCAGTTCCTTGGCCATTTATTGATTGGGTTATTTGTGTGTGTGTGTGTGTGTGTGTGTGTGTGTGTGTGTGTGTGTGTTAAGGTTTTTGAATACTTTATATATCCCAGAGATAAGTGCTCTCTCTGATTTGCTTGTGGTAGAGATCTGCTCCTATTCTCTAGGCTCTCTATTCGCGTCGCTGATCGTTTCTTTTTTGGAGAAGAAGCTTTTTAGCTTGAATCCATCCTGTTTGTTGGTTCTTGGCTTTGATTCTTGCACTATAGGAGTTTTATTAAGAAAGTGGGGCCTGTACCAACATGATGGAGATTTGGGCCTACTTTTTCTTCTATTAGGTGCAAGGTCTCTGGTTTAATTCCTAGGTCCTGGATCCACTTTGAGTTTTGTGCATGGTGAGAGATAGAGGTTTAATTTCATTTTGTTACATGTGGATTTCCAGTTTTCCCAGCATTTTTTAAAAATAGGCTATCTTTTCTCTAATGTATGTTTTTGGTGCCTTTGTCTAATATAAGATAATTAAAGTTATGTGGGTTAGACTCTGTGTCCTGTATTCTGTACCATTGGTCTACAGGTCTATTTTGATGCCAATAACATGCTGTTTTTGTTACTATGGCTCTGTAGTATAGTTTAAGGTCTGGCATAGTGATGCTACCAGCTTTACTCTTCTTGCTAAGGATTGCTTTGGCTATTCTGGGTCTCTTATTTTTACAGATGAATTTCATGATTGCTTTTTCTATTTCTATAAGGAATGCCATTAGGATTTCGATTGGGATTGCATTGAATCTGTATAGTGTTTTTGGTAGTGTGGTCATTTTGATAATATTAATTCTGCATATCCAAGAACAAGGTAGATCTTTCCATCTTCTAAGGTCTTCTTTGATTTCTTTCTTTAGCATGTTGTAGTTTTCATTGTAGAGGTCTTTCACCTCTTTCATTAAATTTATTCCCAAGTATTTATTGTAAATGGGGTGGTTTTCCTAGTTTCACTTTCAGCGGATTTGTCACTGATGTACAGAAATGCCTTTGATTTATGGGTATTGAATATATATCCAGCTGCTCCGATGAATTCATTTATTAGTTCTAGGAGATTTCTCATGGAATATTTTGGATCTTTTAGGTATAGAATAATATCATCTGCAAATAGTGATAATTTGAGTTCTTCTTTTCCTATCCATATCCCTTTAATTTCTTTCATCTGTCTGATTGCTCTGGCTAGAGTTTCAAGAACTATGTTAAATAGAAGTGGAGACAGAGGGCATCCCTAGGTCCTGGATCCACCTGTTCCAGTTTAGAGGGAATGTTTCATTTTTTCTCCATTTAGAATGATGTTGGCCTGGGGCTTAGCATAGATCGCCTTTACAAAGTTGAGGTGTGTTCCTGTTATACCTAGTTTTTCTAGTGTTTTGAACATGAAGGGGTGCTGTATTTTATCAAATGCTTTCTCAGCATCTATTGAGATGATCATAGGATTTTTATCTTTGAGTCTATTGATGTGATGAATTACATTTATTGATTTCCATATGTTGAACTAACCTTGCGTCCCTGGGATAAACCCTACTTGATCATGATGCACTGTCTTTTTGATTTGTTTTTGTATTTGATTTGCCAGAATCTTATTGAGAAATTTTGCATCTATATTCATTAGAGATATTAGTCTGAAGTTTTCTTTCTTTGATGTGTCTTTGTCTGGTTTTGAAACCAGGGTGATATTGGCCTCATAGAATTGTTTGGAAGTGTTCCCTCTTTTTCATTTCATGAAATAGTTTGAGAAGTATTGGTGTTAGTTCTTCTTTAAAGGTCTTATAGAAGTCAGTCATGTATCCATCCAGTCCTGGTTGATAGGCTTCTAATGGTGTCCTCTATTTCCTTGCTTGAAATTGATCTGTTTAAACTGTGTATATCATCTTGATTTAGTTTAGGCATATCATGTGCCTCTGGAAATTTGTCGATGCCTTCGATGTTTTTCTATTTTATTGGAGTACAAATTTTCAAAATAATTTCTAATTATTTTCTGTATTTCTGTAGGGTCCATTGTAATATTTCCTTTTTCATCATGGATGTTAGTAATTTGAGTTTCTCTCTCCTTCTCTTCATTAGCATGACTAATGGTTTATCAATTTTATTTATTTTTCAAAGAAACAACTTTTTGTTTTGTCAATTTTTTCCATTTTTCTTTTGTTTCAATCGCATTGATTTCAGCTCTGATTTTAATTATTTCCTGTTTCCTACTGCTTTGGGGGTTGATTTGTTCTTCTCCCTCTAGGGGTCTGAGGTGTTATGTTAGGTCATTCATTTGTTGACTTTTTCTTCTTTGAAGGAATGAACTCCATGCAGTGCACTTTCCTCTTAGCACTGCCTTCACAGAGTCCCAGAGATTTGGTGGTATTGGTGTTCTCATTTACCTCTTTTAATCTCCCCTTGAAGTCTTTTGCAATCCAGTGTTCATTTGATAGCATATTATTTAATCTCCAGGTGTTGGAGTAGCTTTTAGTTTTTATTTTATCCTTGGTTTCTAATTTCATTCCATCATGGTCTGATAGAATGAAGGGTAGTATCTCTACTTTTTTGTGTTTAGTACTATTTGCTTTGTGGCACAACATGGTGTATTTTAGAGAAGGAACCACGTGCTGCTGAGAAGAAAGTGTACTTGCTTGTTGATGGATAATATACTCTCTATATGTCAGTTATGTCTAAGTTTTTAATTGTATTATAGAGTTCTATAGTTCCTTTGTTTTGCTTTTGTTTGATAGATCTATCAAGAGGTGTGTTAAAGAGGTGAAAGAGGTGTGTTAAAGTCACCCAGAATTATTGTGTTGTGATCTATTTGACTCTTGAACTTGAGAAGAGTTTGATTGATGAATGTAGATGCTCCATTGTTTGGGGCATATATGTCTTGTTGTTATGTCTTGTTGATGAATGATTCTAACAAGCAATATGAAATGTCCATCTTTATCCCTGTTGATTAACTTTATTTGTATGAGGATGGAAACCTCTGCTTGCTTAGGTAGGCCGTGTGAATGGTATATTTTATCCCAACCTTTCACCTTCAGTCTGTGGCATCTTTTCCTATGAGATGAGTCTCTTGAAGGCAGCATATTATTGGGCCTTTTTTTAAAAAAAAATCCAATCTACCGGCCTATGTCTTTTGATTGTTGAGTTTAGGCCATTAAAATTTAGGCTTATTATTGAGACATGATTTGTATTACCAGTCATTTTGTTTATTTTTGGTATTTAGCTTGACTTGGTTTCTCCTTTGGTTGGTTTTTCCTTTACTGTAGTTCTTTCCTTTGCAGATTTTCGTTACTGTTTTTCATTTCCTCCTCCTGGAATATTTTGCCAAGAATGTTCTGAAGTGCAGAGTTTCTTGCTGTAAATTCTTTTAGCTTTTGTTTATCATGGAAGGTTTTTATTTCATCATCAAATTTGAAACTTAATTTTGTTGGATATAAGATTCATGGCTGGCATCCATTATCTTTTAGAGCTTGGTATATGTGGTTCCAGGATCTCCTGGCTTTGAGAGCCTGGGTTGAAAAATCTGCTGAGATCTGAATTGGTCTTCCCTTATAGGTAATGTGATTTTTCTCTCTTGCAGCCTTTAAAATTCTATCCTTATTCTGTATGTCAGGCATTTTCATTACCATGTGCCTTGGTGTAAATCTGTTGTAACTTTGTACATTTGGTGTCCTTTAGGCCTCTTGTATTTGATCTTCCAATTCATTATTCATGTTTGGGAAATTTTCTGATATTATTTCATTGAAAAGATTGTGCATTCCTTTGGTTTGAATCTCTGAACCTTCCTCTATTCCAATAAATCTTAAATTTGGTCTTTTGATGGTGTCCCATAATTCTTGGATGTTCTGTTTATGGTTTCTTACCATCTTCATTGTGAGGTCAACTTTATTTTCAAGATTGTATATTTTGACTTCATTATTTGAAGTTCTGTCTTCCAAGTGATCTAGTCTGTGGTGATGCTATCTATTGAGTTTTTTAATTGGCTTACTGTTTCTTTCATTTTGAGGATTTCTGTTTGGGTTTTTTCAGTATCTCTATCTCTTTCTTGAAGTAATCTCTTGCAACTTGCATTTGCTCTCTTATCTCTTTGTTGGTGTGATTGATTTTTGCCTGTATCTGCTCTCTTAGGTCATTCTTTAATTCCCAAATCATTTTAATTATGTAAATTCTGAAAATCCTTCTCTGACATTTCACCTACCGCACTATCTATGGAGTCTATTGTTATAGTGTCTTGGTTTGTTGGGGACACTTTCCTCCCTTGTTTTTTCATGATGTCTATGTGTCTTCCTCTCTTGCAGTGTAGATCTGAGGTATTACAGCTTCTTCCCTGTTGTCTTATAGTGTCCCTATAGGTTACCAATACCTCACTTTTAAGGGAGAGACCAATATTACAGCACTCAACACAGGAAGGGATGACCCAACATGCAGCCATAGATCAGTTAGTTAGCTTCTATTTTTGACCTTTACAAGTTTTGTCAGTATAAACAGAAATGATGAATTTGATTATTTTCTACCATGTAGTCAACAGGTTTGCATAATGGTTTACAGTTTCTGATGGTGGAAGCAGGGACTGGAGGTTTGGTGGAGATGTTGATGAGGTAGGATGTGGAATATGGAGGTATTAGGTTATATGACTAGGGAGAGGGGGATCATAGGAAGTGGCTGTTAGTAGATGAAACAAGAGATTGGCAACTCCATGCAAAACTCCTTGTCACCTCAGCAACAGGATAACTGATAGCACCCCTAGTAGAGAAACCTCTGGTGCAGCCAGGCCACAAGGACCTTGGTGACGTCTTACCAGGCCCTTATTGTTGTCTCTCGATAAAAGCAGCAATAACTCAGTTTCATGGTGGCGGCAGCCTCAAGCCTGATTGTTTCCTGACGTGGGCGGTGGAGCCTCACTTTGGTGAATAGGAACCCAGCGCGGGGTGGCTGTCTGCAGGGGCGCAGGGTGGCTCTCCCATGGAACTCCAGGCAGGCTCTGCCTCTGGAACTCTCCCTGATTGTTTTGTTCTTTTTAGCTACATGTGACAGCAGAGTGGATTTTGATGTATCATATGTACATGGGGTACAATTCCCATTCTTGAGGTTGTACATGATGCGGAGTTTACTGGTCGTAGGTTCATACATGAACATAGGAGAGTGATGTCTGATTCATTCTACTGTCTTTCCCACCCCATTCTCCTTTCCAAACAGGTGAACTTCCACACCTCCCTCCCCACAGCCTACTGTGAGTCAGCATCCGCATATCAGAAAGAGAATTCATCCTTTGGTTCTTTGGGATAGATTGTTTCACTTAGCATGATAGTCTGCAGATCCACTTGATGGGATTTCTAAGCCACATCTCTAACCAAGTACACCGTCAATCACTGTCACAGACCTGGCGCCACCGGCTCCTGCATAGGAGATGTGTAACCTCCAGCTCCCTCGAATCCCATGAAGGACAGGATGAACAGTACAAGATGAGAGGTGAGTACAAAGCATGGCCACTAGAATGGAAATCAAAATTCCAACTGGTAAGAGGAAGCCAAAGGACATTTACTAACCCTACAGCACATGAATCAGCACTCAACAGAGCTGAGCTCCCCAGTAGCTGAGATGAAAATGGAAATATGGTGGAATGCACAGTTGTTGTGGCCTATTTAAAAATGAAGCGCATCAGTTCTCCAGGAGAGAAGTTCTCCTCCACTGCTGGGGCCTGGGCCAGGGGGGAGGGGGGTGATGGGTTATGTGGTCCCCCATGGGCCTTTGCCAAGAGAGCAGAGTGCTCCTGCTGCATGTGGATAGAAGCAGCATACTACAGGAATGCCCGGAGATATGATGTGTGGCAGAGGGGCACAAGCCAAGGAGTGCAACCTTCTGTTGCTCTTTCTGGCTCAGGCTGATCCTGAGGTGTTTAGAAGAGATTCTGAGGAGCATTTTGCTCCTGGCTGTCTCACAGCTGGGCTCCTGAAGACACCAGCAGTCCGGAGTCCATGGCCAGTGCTCTGCTAAGATGGCCTCAGCCCTGGCTGTCCATCTCCTTGCCCTCTGCTCAGACCTCCCTCCTGAGCTTGCCTCTGCTTTGCAGTCCAGTATGGGAACACCCCAGTTTTGCTCCCCCCATCAGAAGGACAGAAGCCTGGGCCAGGCTGAGTGGACCCCAGACAAGCAGTCCCCTCACACCTGCTGCTCTTGGCACACCACCTCCATGGCTCTCTCTCAGGCAGCTTCACAGGAAGGGATGACCTCATAGTGCTGTGCACAGCAAATCCCTGGAGCTGGGCAGCTACGCCTATGGGAGAACACTCTCTACCCATGAAGACTCCGGCCAGACGCTGCCCAGTGCCCGCACCACAGGCCCAGCCCACCATCTCTGGATGAGCCACACTAGTGGTCTCTGGCCAGATTGTTTTACTGAAGAGCTGCTCTTGGCACATCATGGCTGCAGAGCCCATTCCGTCTCACGGCTGGACAACTGTGCAGAGCCCACCTGTGGCAGGCTGATGGCCCCTGAGTGTCCCACCTCTCAGCTGCTGTATGGTGCTTTGTACGTGGCCACAGATGTCATCCCTGAGTGCACTCCCAGTGCTCCTGCGTGTGCCCAGGAGCTGTGTCTTCCAGGGACTCAGGTTCACACACTTGAGCAACTACCCCCATTTCCACCAGCAGCGTACAGGCACATGTGTGAGCCCGGCTTCCTTCCTCTAAACTCACAGCCTGGCCCAGAGGAGAGCGGGTTCCTTCTTTGGGAGAGGAGGCGGTGGCCCTGGGCCTGACCTGCAGCCCGGGGCAAGGCCTCGAGGTGAGGCTGGGGTGGAGACATGCCATTCCCCTCCTGAGAGGCTCTACTTACTTACCAGGAGCTGTGTTGCTACTTCTGGGCAGGAGCCCAAAATGCATGAAGAAGCTCTCTGCCAAGGCCAAGAGCCAGCTCTACAACCCACGCCTGCCCCTCTCAGGAACCACCAGGACACGGGTCTCTGCCTCCTGATTCTTCTGGTCGGCACCACAGCTCTCAGCAACTTCACGGTCGTCCCCTAGCATCATCTCCGTCCCTGCTGCACAGGAGAAGGGACAGAGGCCACTCCCAACTCCAGCTCTGCTAGTGGCAGCCACAGTGGAGCCCCCTGCTGCCTCCACCACAGCCTCCACTGAGCCCCCTCTGCACTTCCACGTGAGCTCAGGTTCCCCCTGATACTCACACTCAAACAGTCGGGGGTTTATTTGAAACTCAAAAGCTTTTTGAGTCCAAGTTCATTTATTTGTTTATTCAAGTACTAGGGATTGAACCCAGGGGCGCTTAACCACCTAGCCACATCCCCAGCCCTTTTTATTTTTTATTTTGTCTTGCTAAGTTGCTTAGGGCCTCACTAAATTGTGCAGGCTGGCCTCAAACTTAGGCTTCTCCTGCCTCAGCCTCCTGATCTGAGATATCACCCTGGGATGGCAGGTGTGCACCACCATGCCTGGCCCAAACTTATTTTCAGCATCCATATTGGTCTGACCTAACTATCTGCACTGGAAGGGCCATAGGCCACTGGGGACAGAGACCAGAGGGTACACATAACACAGGGTGTCAGAATTCATTGGAATAAGGAAGAAAGTGAAAAAGCTGATCAAAGAAGCTGCGGGACTCTCAACTGATTTGATCTCCCATGTAGACCATCTTGTGCAAGGAAGAAGAGGGCCCCTCCTCCTGTGCCGAGCCCCTTCTCTCCTCCAGGCCTCCATGAGCACCCCAGGGCACCCTCAATCTCCTGGGCATGACTCAGTGGCTTCCACCAAGTTGGGAGGAGCCAGAATTGGGGTTTTCGTCTGTCAACTGTAGACAGGCCCCTGTTTACTCTGCCAAGTGTGGCTCAGAGGAAGCAGGTCAGGAAGACCTTCCGAAACCCAAGCATCCATGAGAAGAGACAGAGACAGAGAGACAAGAGAGATAGAGAAATAGGGAGCCAGAGACACACAGAAAGAGCCAGAGACAGAGAGAGAGAGACAGGGAGACAGCACCAGGCAGAGTGCCCAGCCTCTGTTGACAGAAGCTCACTTGGAAATAAGGGCACAGGCTGTGGCCTCCCAGCTGTGTGCAAGCCCAAGGGATGGCCACAGCCACCTCCCCACAGGCTCCCAGAGTCCCAGCCCGACCCTGGTGGCACCCAGGGCTGCTCCACAGCGTCCAGGACCTCTGTGTGTGTTTGAAATTAAGTCTTATGAAGAAACTACCTTTCCTCTCTTTAAGACATTTTGATTACAAATACCAGCTGTAGCCAGGTAACTCTCCACTGTATGCATACGTAGGAAGGGCCCCGTGCCTGGGCCAGCCCCAGGGAGGAACAGCCAAGCCCACAGCCATCGCCTCAGAGCAGGCCAAGCCACTCTCCAGCCTCAGTTTTCCCACCAGTTTATGGGGATGGTCCTGCCTGCCTGCTGGGACGCAGCTGCTCTTCAAAGGGGTCCTCTGAGTCCCTCAGGGATTGCCGGGGCCACAGCACAGCCCCATGGTGGGCATAGCCCTCCTGCAAGCTTCGGCACCACCGAGCCACACAGAGCACACGCATGTCAGGGTGCAGGACACAGCCCACAGCAGGGCGACAGCACCACTCAGCCTGACGAGGCAGGCTAAAAGCTAACCTGGGCATGCATGGGCAGCCAAGGCAGGCCACTCTGGACACAGCAGTCTTGCATGGCTGCTTCTCATGTGACCCGGGGCCACCTCCTCCACAGCGAGACCCTGGAGCAGGTGGAGTCCCAAGGGTTTCCCAGGGAGCGAAGCCTGCTCAAGTGCAGACTCGGGCAGAGACCCAGCTGGTGCATGGTCCCCAGGTGGTCATGACCTTAGCCTGGCCATAGGAACAGGCCTGCTGAGTGCCCGCACCTCCACCATGGACTCACCCAGGGCAATGCAGGCTGGGCCCACTCAAGGCCCTGGTCCGGGGTAAAGTGTGGCATACAGCAGGTGCTCTCTGATGCACGGACCACTCTGCTTGGCCTTCCGTGTCCATCTGGTTCCCTCCCATCACGCCTGTCTCCAGCCTCTGTCGGTCCCTCACAGTGGCAATCTGCATCCAGCCATCAAACAAGGTGGAGAAAGTCAACCAACACGCCCCAGGCACAGAAGACCGACTTCTCCTCTTTCCCAGTAGGTGAGAGCCACAGGACGCAGAGATGAGGCTGACCAGGCCGAGGCACCAGGGCCGGCTGTCAGAGCGCACACCACACAGGCTAGAGCAGGGCAGGACCCAGCTGGTCTCTCTCCACGACCAGAGCCTGGACATCCACTGAGGCAGGAATGCGCCCGGACCTCTGACGGCACCGGCAGGCTCCTTCCTGCGGTCCTTCTGGGACCTTGAGACGCAGCAGCTCCAGGCTGCAGGGAGGGCAGGTGCTCTTTGCCCAGAGAGCTCCCAGCTGACAGCATGGCCCAGGCCCAGCTGTGCATCACCTGGAGCACCCTCGGAGCACCATCCCCGCTTCTCCTACCACAGGTGCCACCTCTGGTGCAGGCCGGCACACCTGCAGGGCTCACACGCCCACCCGCATCCACGAAGCACAAGACGCCCGACTTTCCCAGGGACACGTCTGCCTTGAGGCACAGGTTCCAGATTCAGAGGGCAGGGATGCCCACCCGGATGCCCACCCCACCTGCACTTGAAACCAGAGGCTGGTTTCAGCTCCACAGACCAGGAAGACCCACTGGCTCCTGGAGGAAGATGCCCTCTGACTAGCAGCCACAGGACCCAGGCTCTTGACAGGCCCACTCATGGTTCTGAAGCTCCTGTCTCCTTCAGGGGCTGAGCTCAACTGGCTCGGAGGGCCTGTGTGTGCAGAAGGGCAGAGGAGCCACCCCATCTGTCCTTGAAGGCGTGGGTACCACCAGAGCCACCCAGTGAGAGGTTCAGAATGCAGACCTGAAAGCCATGTCCTTCCTGCACGCCACAGAGCTGAGAGGCCACTCCTGGAAAGGGAAAGAGCACTCCTACGTAGTCAGAAAGATGATGAGTCGGGACAAAGAGAACTGGTCGGGATCAACTGAAAAATGAAGGTGGGACGGAGTGGAGACCCACGGACCAGTGGCCTGGGACTGGGCCCAATCTGGGCCCACAGCTGCAATGCCCTGGACCCGAAATGTCTTTGTAATGGCTGCAAACAGGTTTTCACACTTCTAGACAATTTCAAATTATCAAAAGGACATTTCATGGCATATGAGAATTATGTGCAGCTTAAATGTCAGTGTCCATAGGTGAAATGGGACAGAGAGGCAGCCTGTCCCCACCGGTGCTCCATCTATGGCTGCGGCAGTACAGGGAAGCCGAGTGGCTGCCAGTCCAGCTGTTCCTGACGGCCTGCTCTGGCTTGCACGGGCTGTGCTCCCAGGCTTCCTCAGTCCTGTGAAGATCTGCATGGAGCACACACACCACAAATTCCTGCAAGTCCACGTGCTCATGGTGCTTGCTGGGGAGTGGGAATCCCCCTTAAAGACCCCCATGTGGCAGGGCAGGGCAACTGGCATGAGCAGACCCACCCTCCAGGTGCCATCCTAACTTGGCTGAGCGACAGCATCGGCAGGGAGTGGAAGCCAACAGGAGCCCACCAAGCTCTCCGTTCCACCAGGAGAGAAAGAAATCCCTCCTGCTGCCCTGCACAGAACTGCCGTGCGGCACCCACACAAAAGCCATCCCCACTGCAGGCTGCAGTACCTTCTTATCCCAGCCTCTGGTCATACAGCTCTGCCCACACCTGCAAATGCAGTGGCAGGGTTAGAACTTATTCCCGGTTGGCAGTGAGGTCTCTTGGGGACTGTAAACCCATCTTGGTGGACAACACCAGCAGCAGCTCAGAGAAGAGAGGCCCCCTACCCGGGTGCTGCTGGGGAGGAACAGGCGCCTCCTTTGCCTTTGTTCCCAGGACCAATTAGAAGCAAGTGTTTAAGTTCCACAGCGCCAGAGCCCCCGGCACCTAAAGTGGCAGTCAGGCTCTGAACAAGACCCAGCTGGTGACAGCAAGTACGGATGAGGGGAGCAAGACAGCCCTGCAGGGGCTTGACAGCCATGAGTACCGCCCAGCACTGAGAGCTGCCTGTCACTGCAGTGAGGCTGAGGTGGACCAAAGGACATTGCAGATACTCCCTGGACATGGTAGATCAGTGGGCAGTGCTGTGCAGACCAGTTGCCCCTGACAAACCTCCATAGAGAGCAGGGCCAGCAGGAAGCCTGCCTGGTAGTGCTGCCACCAGAACCCAGGCTGTGGCACAGGAGGCTCAAGGTCAGGACTCGGCCCACACTCTTGGGTCTCCACTGCCGTAAGCCACCCTTCTAAGTCCCACGCAGACGTGAGCTCAGTGCCAGGGACCCTGACCAAGCAAGGCAGTCCCACTCCTCTGTTAGACTGCAAACTCATCTGTGGAGCTTAAAATGAGTTTCCTCTGGTCCTGTGCTTTCTATTCTGGATTTCCTGGGGTTTCCTTTATTAGACTAGAGTCCAAAGCTATCTTGAAACAGGCTCTGGGGCATCTCTGCCTTGCAGGTCTGTGGGGGAGCAGGGGCTGAGGACAGGCTGGCCACTTAATCAGCATTTGTCAACCCTGATGGCCAGCGCAAGCTGCAATTCACTGGGTATCTGTGCTCCATGGCCCATGCCTCCTCTGACCCTCATGAGGCTGATGCTTCGTTCACGGTACAGTCCCAGAGGGGTCCACCCCGTTGTGCACTTAGTTTAGTTGCCACAGTAAGTTGTTTCTTTACCAACAAGTCTCTCTTCTTTACCAACCTTTGTTCACTCTTAACCCTTAGAGAAGTCTAGACCAGAATCTAGTGTCCACCTAGGGGCCAGGAGACAGCCTCACCGCAGCCTGCTCTGGTAGTCATTTCTGGCATTCCTGTTTCCATACCCATCAACAGAGAGGAAGGGTGCGAGGCAGGGAGATTCCGGTATTTCGAGTGTCCATGCTGCAAGCAGTGGCAGGCCTGAACAGGAAAGGAGATTCCCATAGACAAGCTAGAATCAGAAAACACCTCAGATCCCCTGATGCTTCACTTGCAGGGTCTGAATCACGGCTTCCATGACACCTAGCATGGAGGGCCGCTGCCCAGTGCCACCATAGAGCAAGCACCTGGGGTCCCAGCTGCATCACTTGGTGAGCTTTGTGGAGGTGGGCTCAGCAGATGAACAAACCTGAGGACTGATAGCAAGGCGAATGCCCCTGGAGGCTGCACCAGCTCCCCATGGAGGCTGCACTGTGGGCAATAGGTGGCCCTGGCTCTGAGCTGGGGCAGCATGGGAATACTTCCTACGGGTTACAAAACTGCCCAGGGAATCACTCATGCCCATAAGTCAGCTTTCTGCTGCCTAGATGATGTAGAGAAAGGTTTATCTTGGCTCACAGTCTGGAGGTCCCAGCCCGCGATCAGCTGGCCCCTGCTTCTGGCCTGTGGGGGCACAGCACTGTGGGAGTATGTGGTAGAGCTGGTCCCCAGCTGGTGCCTGCTTGGCCCAGCCCATATGCTCTGCTACGCTCATTGAGAAAGCCCACATTCCCACAGAGTCTTTTCTACAGTCATGAACCCAGTCCGTGGCTCCCCGAAAGCCTTGACCTTGAGCATGTCCTGGTGCTCCCCAAGCCTCACTGAGCTCCTACAAAGAGAGCAGCAGGATCCAGGTAAGACAGGTCTGTGCCAACAGGGACAAGTAGGTCACACGTATCAAGCCACCCTCCTTACCATCCTAGAAAGGGACTATTGTCACCAGCCTTGTTTTATGGCACTAAAACTAAGGCAGAGAGGTCAAGTGAGTTAGCAGAGGACATGCACTTAGTAAACTGCAGAGCTGGGTCCACTCAGGCCTCCTGGCCCCCAGTGTACCACTGCCCCTTGACCCTAGGGCCTTGATGTTGGGTCCACAGAATGCTGGACAGCACAATGCTCCACGCCACCCATCTTCACCAGCAGATGTGCAGAGATTCACTTGCTCTCTGCCCCTAAAATGTGGAACCGCTCTTCAAGATCACAGTCCTGAAGTCAGACACACCTTGATACCTGCAGGTATCCAAAATGGTTCATGCCTCTTCTCTCCCTGCCACGTACCATTCAGGAATACACAAGGGCTTCCTGCCTACTGCTCCACTCACATCCTGCGTTGCTTATTTTTGGGGACCCTGTGCACTGTGGGTGCTGGACAGCACCCTGCATCACCTGAGTGTGTGCCAATGGCACCCCTCAATCACTAGAAAAAATCTCCAATCCCTGCCGAATGTCATCAGGGGACAATACTGCCTGGTTCCAACCTCTGCATTACAGAAGTATGCTCGTCTGCACATGCTCCCTGGACCAGCTAGTGCAGCACACCAAGGCAAGCAGCAGGCCACCCTGCCACCAAGAAGCCCTGCTTTCAGACCCAGGTGAGGCTCACTAGGCCCTGACAACAGACGCCCGCAAGACACCCAGGGCCTCGCCTCCTGGTTTCTGAAGTTCTTGAGAGAAAAGTGACTTCCCAGAGACGTGCAGCAATGCCAGGAAGCTGGGAGTGAGGGGTTCTATGGCTACAGCTGCCCCTGGCGGGTAGCTGAGGCCCTCAGACATCAGGAGGACTCCAGGGGGCCCAGGCATTAGGGGGACTCTTGGGGGCCCAGACATCAGGAGGACCCTCGGGGGCCCGGACATCAGGAGGACCCTCGGGGGCCCGGACATCAGGAGGACCCTCGGGGGCCCGGACATCAGGAGGACCCTCGGGGGCCCGGACATCAGGAGGACCCTCGGGGGCCCGGACATCAGGAGGACCCTTGGAATCCAGACACCAGAAGGACCCTCAGGGGCCCAGACATCAGGAGGACCCTCGGGGGCCCGGACATCAGGAGGACCCTTGGGGGTTCAGACATCAGGAGGACCCTCAGGGGCCCGGACATCAGGAGGACCCTCGGGGGCCCGGACATCAGGAGGACCCTCGGTAGGGGTGAGCATCTCCCAGGTGTCCTGCTATTCTCCGAGCTTCTCCCTGGTGCCTGCTCTGGGGACCTTCACTTTCTCTTGAGATAATGAGGACTCTATAACCTGAGCAGCACTTGGAAGCGGGAAGACTGAGACCAAGGCACAGGTGTGTGTTCCTGGCCCAGGGTGAAGCCTGAGCCCCCCTGGGCCAAGCCTGCCCTACTCCGCCTCTGGTGGGCTGTGAGACTGACATGCAGAGAACATGAAGCAGGGTCCTGTGGTGCCACCCATCAGCCTGCAGGCCTGTCCCCAGCCTCCTGCTTCTGCTTTCCAAGGGAAATATTGCAACTGAGACAGATCCTCCCATGCCACTGGGAAGGGGCTGGCACCCTCTCCTCAGAGCCATTGCAACGAGGGAGAATTGCACCTCAGGTGGACAGAGTCTTGGAAGATGTGAAACAGAGACCTAGTGTTTATTTTTAATGATAAAGTGTGTTCTTAATCAGAGGTGGCCATTTTATAAAATTAAAAATTAATTCCAAAGATACAGTTCTCATTACCTGTGGAAATTTTCAGATTTGGAAAACTTCACATTGGTGTGTTCGCACATGTATATGCATCCATGCAGGTGCCCATGAGCATGCATGTCACATGAGCAGAACAGGCGAGCAGCCGTGTGTTATGTACACCCCGACCCCTCCCCATCTTCCCCAACATGATGGAGTACTCCCCTTCTCAGGGGCCTAGGCACACCCAGCCCACCCCATGGACATGTGGCCATGTGCAAGGGCTCTTCTCACCTCCATGGTCTGTGCAGTCTGGGACCACGAGGCCTACCTCCCTCACAACGGTGGCCCCAGCTCAGGGCAGCCTGAGGCCAGCAGGAAGCTGTTCTGAAAGGCTCCAAGGAGCAGACACCCAGATCCCCACTGCACCCAGTGCTCACTCAAAGGGAAGCCTTTAAAAAAATAACTTCACCCCCAACCAAGATCTGTGATCGACACGTCCAGTAAAATCAAAGACCTTCACATGGTGTGGGACCTTAAAAGCCATCCACCCCAATCCCAAGCTTCGCCCTTCTGCCACTCCCACCCCGGGCCTCAGCAAGCCAGCCAACTCTGGGGCTTTGTGAGAAGGGTACAGGGTGACTGACAGACCAGCTTCCAGCAGCCCAGCCTCCCACTGAAGTCAGCGGTACGCCCTTAACAACAACAACGCAAAACTGTGGCTTAAGGGCAGTTGCCAGGGAGTGCCAGCCTGGTGGGCAGCAGGGCCCGGGCCTGGGAGTGGGCAGAACTGCCTGGTGGGCAGCAGGGCCTGCGACCTGGGAGTGGGCAGAACTGCAGGACTGAGAACAGCAGTGAACGGGGCTGGGAGAAGGGAGAGCGAGGCGTCCGCGGTGCGTCCGCCCCTCCCAGCTGCCTCTAGCTCTTGGGAGGACACGATTTTCTGGGCCTGGGAAGGAGGCCAAGAAGGGAAAAGAAGCTTCCCTGGAGAAAACACAGAAATACACTCATGAAACAGGACGATTTTAAAATCAAGCCCCTGGCAGAACACAGTGAAAGTGGTTGATCTTCCACAGGACCCTTTATTTCTGGGAAACTCTCCACATGCTGCAGGCAGAACTGCGTGGGGCAGGAAATGACAAAGAGTCAGAGGAATGCCACAGCTTCCAGACAGACGGGGCCAGCTGGGGGTCAGGCCCCATGAGGCCCGGCACTGCCCACAGCCCCTCGAGGGAGCCATTGCACATCACTGCAGCACAGAGCACCGCCGGGTGTGTACCGACGGCTCAGAGAGCCCGTGGCCTGGCGGGGCCTCTCTGCTTCCCTCCAGTAGGCATCCCATGGTCAGGAGTTCTGCACCAACAAGCTCTGGCCTGAAACAACCCCCAACCTGCCTTCCCTAAAGTCACCAAGGGAGGGCTTTTGTTACCAGAACCCAAGGGTCACAGGTGGCCAGTCACTCACCTGCCACTCCTGACCATAGGCCACAGTGTACCTGCTGGGGTCAGTTCCAGTCATTTCTTACTAGGTATAGCTCTAACACCAAAGTTTGCACAGAGCTAAGAAGACGCAGGCTACAATGCAATCCATTCCTCTCACCTGAATTCCATGTGGTTTCCCCAGCACACAGACCAGCATGCCGGAGCTGGACGTGGGCACCTTCCAATTTATGGCCATCTGAGAGGACAGGTCAGAAACCAGTGGAAGAGAAAAGACACAAGAAAAACCCAACCTGTGAGCCTCAAACCAAAATGTGTTACACAAACACGAAACACTTAAATACTTTGAACTCAGAAGCAACTGTGGGCAAAGTCCTCAAGTCCTGGAAGGTGGAAGGGATGGTGCCCCCAGCACAGAGGCCCGGAGCAGGGCTGAGCCCTCACAGGGTTCTCCGACCCAAGTGCCCCCAATACACAATCGGAGCCTGGGGTGTCAGGCTGTGCGATCAGAGAGGGTTTACAACCCCAGCTCTGTCGGGCAGAAGACAGGGGCCATTCTACACTCTGCCATCATATGCAGCACTGACTGACTCCTTCCTGCTGCCCTGGATCTCAGAAAAGGGGAAGGCAGTGGGAGCTGCAGTGAGCCTTCCTTACGCCCCAGCCCAGCTGCAGCATGGCAGTGGAGACGTGCACCTCTGCCCGCAAGGGCCCCAGGTTGTGCACACACATGCACGTGCATGTGTGTGTGTTCCTGTGTGTGCATGTACACATGCCCATATGTGCACTGCACTGTGTACACATGATGTGCTGCCCATGCATGTGCATTGTGTGTGCACATGAGTGTATATACTGCACTGTGTACATCTGTGAATGCATATGTTGCTTTGTGTGCATGCATGGGTGCGTATGCATGTGTATGCATCTGAGTGTGCTTGCAGCAACCTCACAGGAGGACACCTCCCAAGAAAGGAAAGCATGCCAACCCTGCCCTCCTGGCTCCTCTGTGATGCCCAAGATTGGGGGCATCCAGGGCCATTCCTGGGTGCGCATGTTGGCAGCAGGCACCCTACGAGCCTGGGGCAGAGTTCCTGCTCCTAGCATTCAGCCCCTACGTCACACCCTGTGGTGTGATCCCGGGTTAAGAACTGACTGCAGCTATGAATGATACCACTGCATCTGGAGCATACTGATGGTCCTGGAACCCACAAGCAGGCATCTTTGTGTCCTTTTGCCTCAAGGCAGTAGTCTGCTTCCCTCCCTGTGCCCCCAGGGCTAGGCTTGTGGACTGGGCACAGAACCACAACCTCTCTGCAGAGAATAGCTGAGATGTGCTAGGCCAGGGGCTCCACCTTCAGCACCACAAAGACCCAGTGCAAACCCTCAAATCTAGCAGGGGGAGTCTGGGAGGTTAGGTCAGGAAGAGAGGCAGCGCCCTTTGCAGCCCCGTGGCGGCAGAGCTTTCCCAGGACTCTGGCCCTGCAGTGGTCAGCCACAGGCCAGCCCTGCAGTCTTCCTGAGAAGGGGGTCTGGAATTCCCCAGCTCAGCCTCATCCCAAAGGCCACTGGAAACCAACATTCCAACCCAGACTCTGAACAAGAATCTGGCCTGGCCAGCGGCCTGGGGTCTCCACAGTGGGCTTTCCGGAATAAGCCCCTATTCCCAGTTCTCTCTAACAACACTGCGTCCCAGTCTGACCTCAGTCTTGGAGAACCCAGTGCAGCCAGAATCAAAATAAAGCAGATGCCCAGAGGCTTGGGGCTCACCCCCTAAATGCCTGAGTTGACTGTCCCCCACTCTTCCTGCCCCTGCCCACCACAGAACTGTGACCTCCTCTCCTGGTGCACCTGGCCTCCAATAGGAGAAAGACATCAGAAGGTGGAAGCCGGGCAGCAAATTCAAAGAGACCTATGCCCTATGACCCTGGCCTACAGGCATCCACACAGACAGCCCTGAGTGCCCTTAGGGGATGTGGCTGAGATGTCCCAGGAGATTTGAGACCACAGTCAGGACAGGGCATGCAGGGTGTCACCCAGATGCCAAGCCCCGGCCTCTCTGCACTCCGGCTGCCTACAGACAGGAGCACTGGTCAACGCAAAGCTCTCCTGACTAGCCCATCGGCTGCCTTTAAGGTGTGGAGAAGAAAAGGGGCTCTCAGAAGCCTGATGCTCCTGTCCCAGGAAGCGACTCGGGGGCACACCTGAGAAGAGCCACACTTGGGAACACCAAGATGCCTGGGTCTAGGAATCAGAAGTTCTCACAGGAAGCGCAGTAGCATGGCACTGGGCCCTGGGCCCAACCACGGCTTTCTGTGAGTGTCACACTGGGAAGGCCACCTCACCCCTCCAAGCCTCAGACGAGTAGGAGGGAAAATGTGAGTCCTTACATATCATAGCCAGAGTCCACAGCTGTCCACAGGGCCTCAGCTCAGGCACGGGCTCTACGTGCAGGGCGGACGCTGGGCAGGAGAAAGGTAGAGAGGCAGATGAGATCAAAGCAGACCCTCCAGGAGTGACCAAACCAGAAGGGGAAACCACAAGAGCTGTAAATCAAGAGCTTTTCCTCAGAAGGAACTGAAAAAGGAGAGAACCTCAGACTAAGCCAAAGAGGGGGCTCTGGGACATGGGTGAGGGCCTTGGGTCAGGCCTTGATAGTTAGGGAATTCTCTGTGTGGCCTCTTGACAGTGAATAAAACTGAAGGGGGACCTACCAGGGAAGCCAAAGCTGGCCCAGTACAGCTCACACCCAGTGCCGACCAGCGGCCATCACCTGTGTTGCCTGGCCCAGCCTGGTTGTGGCTCCGTCAGTTCTCAGAGGCCACACAGCAGGCCCAGAGCAGGCCCCTTGCTTTGTGTCATCCAGTTGCTGCTCAGATACTGCTGCAGGAGACACTTCTGTGCCTCATCTCCAACATATGATCAGAGGACAACTCTCTGGCTAACCAAGCCTCGCGCCACACTGAACGCAGCTACAGAGACCAGCTGACCCCAAAGGTCCCTCCAGGTCCAGCACCCACCTTCCAGCAGCCGACCAGCGGGACAGACACCAAAGTCCTTTGTCCCTCATGACCCACCTGTGTGCCCACCTGCCCCTACCCCAGGCCTGAACTTTAACCACAGGGTGACTCCTGACAAACTCCACCCCCAACAGCATAGCAGCTCCACACCCCAGCAGGCCTGGGAGTCTCCACCTGCCTCGCAGCAGGCTCAAGGCCCTTCCCCGGCAGCTTTCCAGGTCTCAGTGTCCCTTACTAAAGCACAGCATTTGATTTTGCACTTGCTTAAGTGGAGCTCCACTTTGTCACAAAATTAACACAACAAGTCGCTTCAACTTATACTAGAAACAGCAACCTCTATTAATGAAGATCAGAGTCGTCATGAAAATCTCTCCTGACAGGTGCTATGCCACTTTGATACACGAAGAAACCAAGGGCAGCAGGGACTAGGAGAGTCTTCTAAAATCGCAGAATCATGGAGAAACATGTGAGGCACCCTATCCTGGGTCTCTGCCTCCAAGTTGGTCATTGGCTCCAGAGCTTCCACCCCATGGCCATATCACACCTCTAAGGACACTCTACATCTGTGACCAGAGGCAGCACCTCCCACTGCCTTCAGGCAGTGTCCAGCCAACACTCGGCTCTCCCTTCTGAACACATTATGTCTGTTTAGAGCACTACATGCTGCCCTCATACATGATGTTCGGCAGCTCTGATGCAGTTTATTCCCATGTGTGGTTTCAAATGCCTCACCAGCTCCAGAGAGCCTAATCAAATTGTCCCCTGCAAATGCTCTACTCCAGTTACATGAGAATGTCCACAGATCACCTCAAGGCCTCCACCGGAACCTACCTGTCTGAGGGCTGGCTGCCTGGGTGGCCAGTGGCCCTACTCAAGAATCACCTCTCCCTCCAGCTCCCTGCACAGGTTGGTCTGAGGCTGCCCAGATCTCACAGCCAGCACTCCACCTGCTATCCACATTCAAGGACCAGCGGCCCCCTGGCCCTCCCACTGCTATCTGTCTTGATTCTGCAGTCACCACTTCTCCTTTCCCACCCTTCCCTGCCCCCTGTTCAAATCCAAGATCACACACAAAGTAAACAGCCCACTATACTGATGCTGTCAAGAGGAGGACTCCAAGACACACAGACCTGGTCTCAGCTCCCAAGGGCCAGCATCTTTGGGCAGGGTATTTCAATGTTGTGAAGTTTTGAGGACCTCAACAAACGAGACGATATATACAAGTTACTTTAAATCTCTACCACCCTGAAACACACAGTAAATCCAACCTCTTCCCAGGCAAAACCTGCAGCCACAGGCCAAAGACACCCCGGCCCCGAGCCTCTGCAGCTTCCGCAGGTACAGCTCAATTATACACAATCCTTGGCAGTTAAAAATAGCATGGGCAGCTTAGTTGAGCTCGGTTAATGGAATATCCAAGTTAATTTTAGCATCAGAGAGCTCAAGAGAATCTAAAATCCCTGACACCAGGGACCAGGTGGCTAGCATGATACCACCTTACACTCAGACACTCGGGGAACCTCCAGTATTACTATTATTATTACAAAATACCTCTCGTTGAGCCCAGTCTTGCTGCATGAAGATGCTGCTACAAAACCTATCCCAACATACCTGGTCCCTCCCTCAGGGCCATGGGCAGTTCTAACCCCCACGAGGACCCTGGAATGGTGTGTTTCTGCCCTGTGGAGGAGCAAGTCTGATTCAGTATGCCATCTGCCTTACTTCAGGCAGAGCTGGATCTAGGAGCCCTGAGCGTCCAGCCAATGGCTTGGGGCACCACCTGCAGCTCGGAGGCCAGGGCAAGGACTCCCTGCCCCCACTTGTCATTCTGCCTGACCACCCCCATGCAGTTCTCCTCTCACTGGGTCCCTCCTGCTTCTGGTGAGATCTGGTTTGTCGCCAGGCAAGGGAGAGTGCCAGTTGGAGGCAAACCAGCCCTGACCACAGCTCCTGCCACAGCACCAGCTGTCTGCCATGGCCACATTTAGTTGAATGGATGGAGCTGTAGGGTTTTGCCTGTGCCCTGCTTCCAATCTTCCAGCAAAGAGCAGGAGAACCCTTGGAGCACCAAGGTCCAGAGAGAAAGACAGGAGTGGCCAGAGATTCAAAGGAAGCCCAGCAGCAAAGACCAAGGCAGAGCCCAGCTTCCCAGGACCCATGTGCCCCACACAGACCTAGCTCTGCCTGCACCTCTGTGAAGGGAGAGGGATTTCTCATCCTGGAATGGCTAGGATTTAAAATTTTTATTTATGGCTCAATGGAAACACGTTTGTGTATTGCTTTTCATTGAATGTTTATCAAGACAAGATGGCACTTTTTAAAACAAGTAGTAAATGCTATGTAAAAGGAAAGTTTTGGGCAGCGAAGCTACCATACAAAGCCGGGAGCACTGGGCCCCAGCATCACTGCCCAGCAGAGAAGCTGTCCCTTAGCTTCCACCATGGACCAGTCCCAACTCTGGAGAGCTCAGCTACACACTTCCTCAACATAGTGACCTCAAGGACGTGGCAGAGGCACTGCCATAACAAAGCAGGAATTGTCACCAGAGACACGGGTGCTTGACATTCTAAGTGTACCGGATCCTAATTGAAATGGAAAGAGACAGATTCTCCAAGACAAGAACAAAATGGCTACAATAAAATACTCAACTTCCATTTGGCTCTTCCTTCTACATCATCCCTCTGCAAGATGCAGAAGGAACAAGAAAGAGGAAGGGGAAAGGAGAGTCTTTCCATTTTCCCCAACATTAGCCTCTGAATGAGACCAAGTACTGTCACATGCTCCAAAACTAAGAACCACAGAGGCCAAGGTCCGTGCCAAAAACAAAAACAAAAACAAAACAAAAAAGCTCCCCACCCTTCAGAAATGTTCTGCCCTTTTGTCTTAGCAACAGTAGTGGTAATCATGTATATTTGTGCAATTTTAGAAACAATTTTCTTCTGTCCTTTTTGGGGGTGGAGGTGGGGAGTGTTAGGAAGCCTGACAAACACTGCCTTGTGAATTCCCACCGGATACAGCAGACAACTGCCCGCCTCCTGCAGAAGGGAAATGAGGCTACTAAGGGGAAGACGCTTGCCCTCCCTTGGTCATCCCACAAGTCACAGGCAGGAAGCCAGCTTGCCTGGAGAAGGAATGAGTGTGTGAGAGACAGAGACAGAGAAAGACAGGGAGACAGAGATAGAATTAGAGAGAGAGGCAGGGAGAGATGAGTGCAACTGCAGTGTCCCGACCCCACACATTTGGTCTGGGCAAGCCAGGGAGTGGCCACAGTGGAGGATGTACAAAGAAGCCCAGGAGCTCAGCACCCCCAGGGCATGCCAAAGGTCCTCTTTGCTCCTGTTCCACTAACAGCTTTCCCCAGGACCCGGCAGCATTCGGCTAGCAGGACAGCTGGACACCACTAAACTCCAACCTAGCTCACCCACAGTCGCTGTAGGCTTCAGCCAGCCTCTTTAACCGGGCAACACCCCTTCACATATGCACACAGAGGGGGCCCAGGTGCCTCTCCTGCACCAGCCCTGTAGTTGAGGGCCCTTAAGAATGAGGAGACTGGGGCTGGGGATGTGGCTCAAGCAGTAGCGTGCTCGCCTGGCATGCGTGCGGCCTGGGTTCGATCCTCAGCACCACATACAAAACAAAGATGTTGTGTCTGCTGAAAACTAAAATAAATAAATAAATATTTAAAAAAAAAAAGAATGAGGAGACAGAAATGGGCCTCTTGGAGCCAGAGCACACTGGCAGGGAGCAGCTGGAGCTCGGCCACCTCTGTCCATCCTCATTATCATCTCCCCAGAAGTTCAGCACTGCCCATTTCCCAATTAAAGACAAGAGCTCCAGCCACTGGCGTTTCACTTGCTCATTCAACGTGGGACACCAAAGAGGAGGAGAACAACCTTCTGGGGCAGCTTCCTCAAAGCTGCTTCCTCCCAGGTAGGCTTCTCACTGAGGGGCAGACCCTTCCCAACACCAAGTATGGTCTGCAGTCTCTGGCAGGCAGACCAGTGAAGCTCTGTCTTTGACATTCAGGGATTTCCTTGACCTCCTGTCTTTGCCATTCTGCAAAGAAATGAATCCTCTTTAATTTAGCAACAAACACTTCCTTCTGTGCGTGGTGGCTAGGGCTGGGCTAGACTGGGGTGCTGAGCACCCAGTCTCAGGGCTGGCTCCTTCTCAGCCTTACCTACTCCAAGGCCCCTCCTGCATCCCTGCCTTCACAGACTGGAACCTGGGCTGAAGGGAACCACAGCAAACCCACCCTTAAGGGGGAGGCCTTCACCTGCTCTGGCAGGGAGGGCACACTTGAGGCACCTCCGGTAGAGACCAGTTGAAACTGAAAGCATATTCCAACCACATGAGTGGACCCTGCTCAAAGCTCTGCAGTACTTCTGAGCCAGAGACAAAACCGTCTCAGCAATGATTCAAAAACCAAAATAAAGCTGACAGGAAACAACACGCTGACTGGGTCGTTGGAATCCCTGGGGCAGCATCAAATGTCATCAACAGCTGACACCCTATCAGCTGCTGGGTGCTGCAGTGCCTAGGCCCTTCTCACAGGGGAACAGGCAAGGATGTGGAGTGGGTTCAGTGGGGGAGAAAGGCCACAGCCCTGGAAGTCCCAGAATTCCTCTCCAAGGTAAACCACACTCAGCTCCTTAATGGCCTTGATACACAGGTAATGGTCTCCAGAACAAGACCCTAATTAATCTAGGGGCAAACTCCCATTTCACCTTGAAAGCAAAACACTGGGGAAAGCAAACCCTTCCTGATAAACCCAGGAAATCCTATCTCTTTTCCCTGAAAACGCTTTCCCCAGCCCACTTCAGAGTCTGCTTCCCTTCCCTTCCCCCAGCTCTGATGGCCCAGAGTCAGGCCTCATGGGGGTGGGGTAAGCGCCTGAATGGCCGGCCTGCTGGCCAAAGCTCCCACGGTCAGTTCTCAATGGAAGGAGGAGGTGCTGGTGGCTCCTGTGACTCCCGCCTGGCAACCCTCTGCCAGAGGCTCCAAACGGCACTCGGAGCACACAGACACACACAGCCCTGTGCCCACGCACCAGCCTGCCACCCTTCCTGCCAGCAACCCCTGGGGAAAGGGTGGAGGAGTGTTCACACCCCACCGCCAGGAAGTTTCTGTGAACAGCCGCTGTGGTGAGGTGCGGAGATTCTGACCCCTAACAGGGAAGCGCCAGGACAGACCCACAGGCGTGTACACAAGCAAACGGAGACGCACACAAAACCCCGCGCGCGCATTCTGCTGATCGGACGGACCAACGACAAACGTGGACAGACTCTGCGCGCACTCCCGCACACACAGACACACGCAGGCAGACCCCACGCGCACTCCCGCACCCACGGCACACGCAGGCCCCTCATGCATGCACACTCAAGCCCATCCAGACAGACGCGCGGTGCCGGATCTTCCGTCGCCGCTTCGGAGACCCAGGACCCCAGGGCGCAGAACAGCACCGGGAGCTGGTCCCGCGGAGCCGTGGGCCCAACTCCGTCTGGCCCAGCCTGGCCCCGGGCTAGAAGGGCGGCTTTGAGGAGACGGCCGCCTGGGTCTCCGGTAGCGCCCAGAGGGCGCCGGGCCGGGAGGACACTTCTGGGGGGCCAGAGGGATCCCGCCCCGCGCCGGCCGCGCGGGCACTCACCAATCTTGATCCTCACGCTCTGGAAGACCCGGAGCCCCTCTTCCTCCACCGCCATGCTGCGTGCCCGCGCCCGCCACACGCGGGAGCTCGCAGAGCCTCTCCCGAGGCGCGCGCCAGGCCCAGGGCAGGGCTGCGCAGCGGGCAGGGGCAGCCAGAGCTCGAGCCGCAGATCCAGACGGCGGAGCCTGAGAGGGCGGAACCCGAGCAGCGGAGCCGGGGAGACGAGAACGAGAGGACCGAGCCCAGCGGAGGACCTAGGCGGCTGAGCCCCGGTGGGGCTGCGGGTCCGCGCTCTCTGCCTGCCACGCCCTTCCCGCCCGGCCCCGCCCACGACCCCGCCCATTGGCCGAGAGAGGGGGCGGGGGCGAGAGGCTCCGCCCTCTGTCCTGCCCCCTCTTCTCATTGGTCGGAGCCCCAAACGGATGCGGAGGAAACTGCTCCACCCACCACCCGGAGTTCTGTTTCCACTGGCGGAGCCGCCACGAGGGGCGGGGTCGGCCTCAGAGGCGGGATCTGGGGGGCAGGCTGCGCGGCGTTCCGGGCGGTGGAGACTGGCCTGGCCCGGAACCTGGACCACGACTCCAGGAGCGGCCTCGGCCCAGACCCGAGCCCCGCGGGTCGGGCCAAGCATCCGGACGCGCTTCCGAAGTCCGATGTCTACCAAGCAAGGGTCCCTGCTCGTCCGGCTCCTCCAGGCTCGGGAGACAAAGGGAAGGTCGCAGGTGCCAGTCTACGGGTAACGCTAGGTTCCGTGGGACTAAGTCGTTTTTGAGATTTAAAAAGCAAAATTCAAGGGCTGGGGTTGTGGCTCAGCAGTAGAGCGCTTGTCTAGCACACGCAAGGCCTCAGTTCCATCCTCAGCACCACATGAAAATAAATAAAATAAAGGTATTGTTTCCAACTACAAATAAAAAATATTTTAAAAAGCAAAATTCAAACATAAAAATATAAAGGAAAAGATTTCATCTGGCCCAACCTCGAGTACTCAAACATTATCCAGAAATGACCACCTAGAGATCACGAGGTACAAGCCGATGATTGGCTCTGGTAGAAGAAAGGTGGGGTCCAAGTGGACCTCTGCACCCTGCAGGACGGCCTTACTTGCCCCTCTGTTGTCTACCCACGGCCTCTCCTCACTGGCTTGTCTGAATAGTCACGGCAAGACCTTCAAACAGGATGTGAACCCCTAGTTTAACTTGGAAGCTGAGAGAAGTGTCTCCTTGGCCGCTGCTCCAGCGCTTAGGCATCTCACTCAGGGCCTTGGTAGTTTCTAGGACTGATGCTGTGGTGTCCTGCCACACCCCTTCCTCTAGGACAGATGCTCCACCATTTACTCCTGAGCTGAGGTTGTGAGTTCAGCTACTCCCCTGCCCACTAGCTTACAGAAATGTTCCCAAAGGTTCTGCACACGGATCTCTGCTTCAGAGTCTGTGTGCAGGGGAGCACATCCTGAGGTAGGAAGCCTGGGGAACAGCCACTGTTGTGGGCTATGCTGCAGGGCTGCCTGCTGCCCCACCAGCAACAAGGACCACCCTTCAACAGGCATGCTGGGCATGCGTGACCACCCGCGCAGGCAGGCTGCAGTGCTATGAGCTGGATCCTGTGGAAGAAACAACAGAGGCCGGGGAAACAATGCCTATCTGGACTGTGGCATCGTGGCTCACATAAAGGGGCCTCCTGGTCCATGTGAAGACACTGGTCTCCTGCAGCCTGAGAACTGAAACACTGAGAATCAGAGAGACAGCTGACCAGAAAGGATGGATATTCAGCCCACCAAAGTCAGGACCCTGGATGGGAAGAAGGTAGACCCTGAGGTTTGGGGTGGGGTCATCCGAAATTAATCACTCAAAAAATCTGGTATCCCAGATACCTCCAAAGTGGCTAGGCCTGAAGAGATCTTACCACTCCCTGTTAAAAGCAAGTAGTGGCTCTGTGCCAGAAGACCCCTTGAAACCTCTTCAAGTGTGGACATGCCTGCAGTCCACCTGTATCCCCTCTACCAGGTCAGCATCCCCTGTCAGCTGGAGAAGTGCTGATGAGGAGCTTGGCAGGCTCTGCCAGAATACTGCCGCAGGAGCTTGAGGCAGATACAGAGCAAGGTCTGAAGGGTGCACTGCCGGGGGCAGTCAGGCGGGGCTCATTGCCATGGAGATCTGCTCGGGACAGGGGACCCAGTGTCCTCATAGGCACCCCCAGTCTGCTGGATGGCCTCTTGCAGTTGTTAGAAAGCAATGTCCCTCCTTTAGTCAAGTGCCAGGCTGTCCAGCAGACAGCAGAGGCAGGTTCCACAGGGCTTGGAGAAGCTGCACACGGGAGTAAGCACTGTCCACAAGATCAGAGCCCAGGGCTGACCAGGTTTCAAGGGAAGTCCAGAGGACACTAGTGAGACGCTCAGGGTGCTGTCCCCTCAGAGATTCCCTCACAGAACTGGGCTTCCTGACGCAGTGGGGTTTGTCGGACAGGGAACCGACAGAGGCCACGTGGTGATGAACTGCCACAAGAGGTGGTTGCAGTTACTGTCTTGAGCGCTGAGGCTGGAGGGTGGCTGAGGGCCCCAGTTGCAAAGAGCTGCAGAGACAGTTATCCAAACAGACTGCAGGATGGGGAGTCAGCCAGGAAGAGACTTCATTATCAAGTATTGAAATCAGGAGACTAAAGAAAGTCGTCCCTGTCCAACTTCCAGAGCCCACCAAATGGAGGAGAGACTGTGTCCCAAGACAATACCTGCCACAAATATGTATGTGAGATGTTCAAAGGACCTGTGGCCTCTTACCAGGGAAAGGAGACACAGCTATGTTGAGGACTGTTGTACTCAGGGTTAGACAACATCACTACTAAGGACCCAGAGACTGTGCCTCAAAGTGGGAACATGTGAGACTCAGGAATCAAGTTAGCCTGGCCAGAACTGGCTCATAATGAGACCACAGATCCAGTGGACCCACCAAGGGATCACTCCCTTTGCACTGAATGTACAGTTTGTGTGGATGTATTAGGTGGTTTTCAGAACACCCCCATTGGTCCTTGACAAACGGGCTAAGAGCCATCCCAGTCGGGAAAACCAGGTGGGGTGGCAACATGGAAAATAAAGCCACGTTGCGTGCTGGGGACAGAGCTCAACATCATCATGGAAAGCCCAAGGGATTCCGTGAGTCACCAGTCCAGCTCCTGACAAGCCCAGCAGATGTTGAAGGGTGACAGCAGGTTGCCATAAACTGAACCAAGTAGCAAGCCCAGGGCAGCTGAGGTGCCACGACAGGACCCCTGGGCAGGAGCCCAGCTGCCCATGCCTGCCATGCAGCTGTGGGGTGCAGCCCCAGCTCTGTAAGACGAAGTCGAGGCACCGGTGGTCTCATTGCGTCCTCCTCAGCACCCTCAGTCTTGCCCTCTGCTCTATCCAGAGAGGGCTGGCCATCTCAGCTTGGCTCCTGCGTGGGTGCCATGGTCACGCCAGCCGAGAAGGTGGGCAGTTCACTCGAGTCTTTGGTTAGGCTGGCTGCTGGAGGGTGGAGAGGAAAGTTTGGGAGATTCTGAGGCTCTGCACCTGGGGACACTGCCAGTGACTCGGCGGTGCCGGGACACTCCCTGCAGACAAACGACGGCACCGCACACTCCAGCCATGGGAAAGCTGCCTGTTCCCTGGCAGGTGCCTTTGCTCCTGGACTCCCTTCTCTGTCTCTCTCCAGGGGAGGTAAAAGGCTGACAGTTTGGGAAATGTGCCCCAAACAGAACAGGGCTCTCTGGTGGTTCTGGCTCTGGGGTAAGTAGCCCTGCTGTGTGATACACAACCCACACTCACGGCTGGGTGGTGGTGGCTGGTGCTTCTGCAACACTGAGAGGAAAGGAGGGAAAAGCTCAGGGGTAGCGACAAGAAGTCCCAAGAAGCCTAAAGCCCATCTTCTTGCGTGGGGTGACTTTGGGGAGATGAAGTCATCTACCCTCAGCTGTATCACACCCAGGACCCTCGCTGGAGCTTGGGCTCCACCTGGGCAGAGGAGGGTGGACAGGCAGAGGAGCACACCCCCCACTGTGCACCTTCGGGCAGTGAGCTGGTGGAGAGGGCCCAGCACTGGGAGCCCAGGCGCCCAGGCGAGCAGCGTGGCAGACGTAGTGGTGGACCCTGGCTGACCCACAAACAGGAGCACTGTGTGGAGAGCCACGCAGACGGCGCCTTCACTCATCCATGGACTGCAGCAACCACCACATCACCCTCATTCTCTTAAGCAATCCGATGTGCTTCTGTTCTTCAAGGATCATCCCCAAACTTCCCTGTAAAAGGGGCTCACAGCACTGCTACCCTCAGCTGGGGGCCACCACTGTGTGTACAGCACCACACCAGATCTCCCCAGTAGGTAGTGGTGCTGGGTGCCATATTTCCTGAGATCCAGGGCTACATTTTGTTTCCTTGCATCCTTCTTCAACTGCACAGGGCCCTGCCCCCAAGTTGGGCCTGAAGGCCTCACGCAGCCCTGGGGAGAGTCTGACAGAGTGGGACGCAGAGCACCTGGAGAACCCAAAGGCCTCACATAGCACCATGGGGAAGAGCTAGAGCGATGCTGAGCTCCTGGTGGAGCCAAGGCCTCACAAAGAACCATGGGGAGAGGCTGGGGAGACACTGAGAACCTGGAGGAACTGGAGGCCGCACACAGAAACATGGGAAGAGGCTGGGGAAAGGCAGAGCATTTGGTGGACCTGAAGCCTCATGCAGGATCATGAGAAGGCCAGGGAGGTGCTGAGTACAGGGTGGACCTGAGACCCACCCAGGCACTGCAGAGAGGTTGGGGAGGTGCTGAGTACAGGGTGGACCTGAGACCCACCCAGGCACTGCAGAGAGGTTGGGGAGGTGCTGAGTACAGGGTGGACCTGAAGACCCACCCAGGCACTGCAGAGAGGTTGGGGAGGTGCTGAGTACAGGGTGGACCTGAAGGGATCAACTCAACCATGAGGAGAAGCTGGGGAGGTGCTGAGCACCTGGTGGACATAAGGCCTCAACTCAACCATGAGGAGAAACTGGGGAGGTTCTGAGCACTTGGTGGACATAAGGTCTCACACTGGAACATGAGGAGAAGCTAGGGAGGTGCTGAGCACCTGGTGGACATAAGGCCTCAACTCAACCATGAGGAGAAGCTGGGGAGGTTCTGAGCACTTGGTGGACATAAGGTCTCACACTGGAACATGAGGAGAAGCTGGGGAGGTGCTGAACACCTGGTGGACATAAGGTCTCACACTGGAACATGAGGAGAGGTTGGGGAGGTACTGAGCACTTGGTGGACATAAGGTCTCACACTGGAACATGAGGAGAAGCTGGGGAGGTGCTGAACACCTGGTGGACATAAGGTCTCACACTGGAACATGAGGAGAGGTTGGGGAGGTAGTGAGCACCTGGTGGACATAAGGCCTCACAGTGGAACATGGGGAGAGGTTGGGGAGGAGCTGAGCACCTGGTGGACATAAGGCCTCACACTGGAACATGAGGAGAGGTTGGGGAGGTACTGAGCACCTGGTGGACATAAGGCTTCACACTGGAACATGGGGAGAGGTTGGGGAGGTACTGAGCACCTGGTGGACATAAGGCCTCACAGTGGAACATGGGGAGAGGTTGGGGAGGAGCTGAGCACCTGGTGGACATAAGGCCTCACACTGGAACATGAGGAGAGGTTGGGGAGGAGCTGAGCACCTGGTGGACATAAGGTCTCACACTGGAACATGGGGAGAGGTTGGGGAGGTACTGAGCACCTGGTGGACATAAGGCCTCACAGTGGAACATGGGGAGAGGTTGGGGAGGTACTGAGCACCTGGTGGACATAAGGCCTCACACTGGAACATGAGGAGAGGTTGGGGAGGAGCTGAGCACCTGGTGGACATAAGGCTTCACACTGGAACATGGGGAGAGGTTGGGGAGGAGCTGAGCACCTGGTGGACATAAGGTCTCACACTGGAACATGAGGAGAGGTTGGGGAGGAGCTGAGCACCTGGTGGACATAAGGCCTCACAGTGGAACATGGGGAGAGGTTGGGGAGGAGCTGAGCACCTGGTGGACATAAGGCCTCACACTGGAACATGAGGAGAGGTTGGGGAGGAGCTGAGCACCTGGTGGACATAAGGTCTCACACTGGAACATGAGGAGAGGTTGGGGAGGTACTGAGCACCTGGTGGACATAAGGCCTCACAGTGAAACATGGGGAGAGGTTGGGGAGGTACTGAGCACCTGGTGGACATAAGGCCTCACACTGGAACATGAGGAGAGGTTGGGGAGGAGCTGAGCACCTGGTGGACATAAGGCTTCACACTGGAACATGGGGAGAGGTTGGGGAGGTACTGAGCACCTGGTGGACATAAGACCTCACAGTGGAACATGGGGAGAGGTTGGGGAGGTACTGAGCACCTGGTGGACCTAAGACCTCACAGTGGAACATGGGGAGAGGTTGGGGAGGTACTGAGCACCTGGTGGACATAAGGTCTCACACTGGAACATGGGGAGAGGTTGGGGAGGTGCTGAGCACCTGGTGGACATAAGGTCTCACACTGGAACATGAGGAGAGGTTGGGGAGGTACTGAGCACCTGGTGGACATAAGGTCTCACACTAGAACATGAGGAGAGGTTGGGGAGGTGTTGAGTACCTGGTGGACATAAGGCCTCACACTGAAACATGAGGAGTGGTTGGGGAGGAGCTGAGCACCTGGTGGACATAAGGCCTCACACTAGAACATGAGGAGAGGTTGGGGAGGTACTGAGCACCTGGTGGACATAAGGCCTCACACTAGAACATGAGGAGAGGTTGGGGAGGTACTGAGCACCTGGTGGACATAAAGGCCTCACACTGGAACATGAGGAGAGGTTGGGGAGGTGCTGAGCACCTGGTGGACATAAGGCCTCACACTGGAACATGGGGAGAGGTTGGGGAGGTACTGAGCACCTGGTGGACATAAGGCCTCACACTAGAACATGAGGAGAGGTTGGGGAGGTACTGAGCACCTGGTGGACATAAAGGCCTCACACTGGAACATGAGGAGAGGTTGGGGAGGTGCTGAGCACCTGGTGGACATAAGGCCTCACACTGGAACATGAGGAGAGGTTGGGGAGGTACTGAGCACCTGGTGAACATAAGGCCTCACACTAGAACATGAGGAGAGGTTGGGGAGGTACTGAGCACCTGGTGGACATAAAGGCCTCACACTGGAACATGGGGAGAGGTTGGGGAGGAGCTGAGCACCTGGTGGACATAAGGCCTCACACTGGAACATGGGGAGAGGTTGGGGAGGTGCTGAACACCTGGTGGACATAAGGCCTCATACTGGAACATGAGGAGAGGTTGGGGAGGTGCTGAGCACCTGGTGGACATAAGGCCTCACACTGGAACATGGGGAGAGGTTGGGGAGGTACTGAGTACCTGGTGGACATAAGGCCTCACACTGGAACATGAGGAGAGGTTGGGGAGGAGCTGAGCACCTGGTGGACATAAGGTCTCACACTGGAACATGAGGAGAGGTTGGGGAGGAGCTGAGCACCTGGTGGACATAAGGTCTCACACTGGAACATGGGGAGAGGTTGGGGAGGAGCTGAGCACCTGGTGGACATAAGGTCTCACACTGGAACATGGGGAGAGGTTGGGGAGGAGCTGAGCACCTGGTGGACATAAGGCCTCACACTGGAACATGAGGAGAGGTTGGGGAGGAGCTGAGCACCTGGTGGACATAAGGCCTCACACTGGGACATGGGGAGAGGTTGGGGAGGAGCTGAGCACCTGGTGGACATAAGGTCTCACACTGGAACATGGGGAGAGGTTGGGGAGGAGCTGAGAACCTGGTGGACATAAGGTCTCACACTGGAACATGGGGAGAGGTTGGGGAGGAGCTGAGCACCTGGTGAACATAAGGCCTCACACTGGAACATGAGGAGAGGTTGGGGAGATACTGAGAACCTGGTGGACATAAGGCCTCACACTGGAACATGAGGAGAGGTTGGGAAGGTACTGAGCACCTGGTGGACATAAGGCTTCACACTGGAACATGGGGAGAGGTTGGGGAGGTACTGAGCACCTGGTGGACATAAGGTCTCACACTGGAACATGAGGAGAGGTTGGGGAGGAGCTGAGAACCTGGTGGACATAAGGTCTCACACTGGAACATGGGGAGAGGTTGGGGAGGAGCTGAGCACCTGGTGGACATAAGGCCTCACACTGGAACATGAGGAGAGGTTGGGGAGATACTGAGAACCTGGTGGACATAAGGCCTCACACTGGAACATGAGGAGAGGTTGGGAAGGTACTGAGCACCTGGTGGACATAAGGCTTCACACTGGAACATGGGGAGAGGTTGGGGAGGTACTGAGCACCTGGTGAACATAAGGCCTCACACTAGAACATGAGGAGAGGTTGGGGAGGTACTGAGCACCTGGTGGACATGAGGCCTCACACTAGAACATGAGGAGAGGTTGGGGAGGAGCTGAGCACCTGGTGGACATAACGCCTCACACTAGAACATGAGGAGAGGTTGTGGAGGTACTGAGTACCTTGTGGACATAAGGACTCACACTGGAACATGAGGAGAGGTTGGGGAGGTACTGAGCACCTGGTGGATATAAAGGCCTCACACTGGAACATGAGGAGAGGTTGGGGAGGTACTGAGCACCTGGTGGACATAAGGCCTCACACTGTAACATGAGGAGAGGTTGGGGAGGTACTGAGTACCTGGTGGACATAAGGCCTCACACTGGAACATGGGGAGAGGTTGGGGAGGTACTGAGTACCTTGTGGACATAAGGCCTCACACTGGATCATGAGGAGAGGTTGGGGAGGTACTGAGAAACTGGTGGACATAAAGGCCTCACACTGGAACATGAGGAGAGGTTGGGGAGGTACTGAGTACCTGGTGGACATAGACCTCACACTGGAACATGAGGAGAGGTTGGGGAGGTACTGAGCACCTGGTGGACATAAGGTCTCACACTGGAACATGAAGAGAAGCTGGGGAGGTGCTGAGCACCTGGTGGACATAAGGCCTCACACTGGAACATGAGGAGAGGTTGGGGAGGTGCTGAGAACCTGGTGGACCTACGGACTCACACTGGAACATGAGGAGAGGTTGGGGAGGTGCTGAGCACCTGGTGGACATAAGGCCTCACACTGGAACATGGGGAGAGGTTGGGGAGGTACTGAGCACCTGGTGGACATAAGGCCTCACACTGGGACATGAGGAGAGGTTGGGGAGGTACTGAGCACCTGGTGGACATAAGGCCTGACACAGGCTCTGGGGAGAGGTTGGGGAGGTACTGAGTGGACCTGAAGGTCCACCTGGTGGACATAAGGCCTCACACACGTTCTGCAAAGGAGCCATGGTGGTCCTGCCAACACCTTGTTGTCCTCTGAACTAGGCCATCCCCGGGAGCTTGTGTGTTCTCCAGGTTTAACCCCCTCTTAAGCACAGGAAGGTCTGGGTGGGAGGTCTAGTGCCCAGCGGAAGCCTGACGAGGGCCTGTCTGCACATGGCAACTTTTCATGACCTGTCTCTCCCGTCAGGGAGATGTCCTCTTACAGATATGCACACCGAGCAGTGTTCGTGCTTGGGCTGAGTCCAAGTCTCCAGCATCCTCCTGCCTCTCCTCTAGCAGATATGTGGCTCACAGACACTGCTGGACACGTATGGCGCCTGGCGAGATGGAGGGGTTGCTGACATTCACAGCTTGCAGAAGTTCGAGGGGAATTGGCAGAGAGAGGAGAGGCGATCCCCAAAGGTCTCCGCTGTGTGATCCATGTGCACAACCTGACAGAGAGGGAGGCTGTCAGCCTGAGGAACAGGAAGGAGGTGGCTGTGGCTGTGAACGGAATGCCATGCCGGTGTTTGCCGTAAACGCACACGTGTGACAGAACTGCACGGGTCTGGCTGCACACGTGCATTCACAGGCCTACCTGCACACCTCCCCTCATAGGCCTGTGCACCTCAAAAGGCCAGTGCAGTCTGTCAGAGTCCACTCCTTTATCATGGTTCTCTTACCCTTGGGGAGGAATAGGTGAGGGGTCCACACGATCTCTCTCGTATGCCTGACAAATCCATGTGGATCTACAGTTATCTGGAATAAGAATGTTGAAAAGCGAAGGGCACGAGGTGGGCACCAGCTCACTGGTGACTCCTTTCTGTTGCAGCCTCAGGGGCTGAGTCCGTCTGGGTGGGAAACCGGAACTTCCCCTGGCACAGGAAGGGTGTAGTCTTATGTTTACTCACCTTGCAGCGCAGAGCACTTTGTGGGCTCGGCCTCCTGTTGAGGAGGAGGCTGAGGTCAGAATAAACCGCAGGAACTCTGAGCCACCTGTGCCCTGGCAGCTCCACTGCAGGAACCCGCTCTGCAGACGGGAAGCTGTCAGTCTGGACCTGAAGCTTTAGAGGGAGCGCCAGGAGCCAGGCCTACCTGCTGCTGTCTGGTCCTCTCTGCTCACTCTGTCTCAAGTCTCCCATTCCAGGACGTTTCTGATCACAGTGCCTTGGACACAAGCAGGCTTTCCACGGACCCATGGCATCCCGCTGTCTGAGAATTTGGGCCACAGCCATCCTATGGGTGGCCCTCCTGCCACGGCCGTGAGAGGAAAGGAGCCCAGGCTTCGAGTGTCAATTCCAGAATGGCTCAAACCGCTTATGGAAAGACCCACAGAACGGACACACTTTAGGTCCTGGCACAACACATACCCCACAGAAAATGTACCAGGCAGTCCTCATGGCACAGCTATGATAGTCTACATTTCACACTCTCCTGAAGCTTCACTTAACTAAGTCTGGTTTATTTGATTTGTGAAAATCGATTTTAGAACTCTCAACTAGAGCGTGAGCTGCTCACGAGCTGCAGGTGCCAGGGCAGCAGACCCCAAGATCAGATAGCCGGAGTCTGTGAGTGATGTAAAAAGCCCTTCTCTAAAATCAGATTTCATGAGCTTACAGAGTTCACAGTCAGACAAGCCCACGCACTCTAGTCTGCTGGTGCCTACCGCGAGGCAGGATGCTGCCTGCAGAATGCTTAGAGTCTGTTTCCACTGCTACGCCCTGCCCTGGGTCAGGTCTGCGGTGGGAAGATTGGCTTCTTAAAATCCTGAGGGGGTTAAGGCATGAAGAGAGGAAGGAAGAACTCAGAGGTGATTGCTGCCCTGTGAGAATCCAGAATTGGAGTTTCATTCCTGCCTCTGCTCTGCTTCCTAGCAGAATTTTTATGCCTCCAGCCCTGCTCGACAGGTCCTTCCACACCTGGCTTTCCCATGGGGCTCCTGGAACTGACCAGCAATGCAGTCTCAGGGCTGCTGTGTCCGCCTTCTCCACCCCCTGCTAAACGGAATACAAGCGGCAAGGCTATGTACTCAATACCACCGTTCCAACTTACTTTCCTTCCAGGTTGCAGGGAGAGAAGGGACAGCAGCTTCTTGGGCCGCCCAGTGCTCAGCCGCAGCAAGTGCGTTGAGTGGCCTTTTCTATTGGTCAATGCTAAGGGGATTTGCAGGGTCCACCACAGGCCAGACAGCTGCTGTGACCACTGTTCTCTTTGTGGGCACCCAACTCTGCCCATGGCTGTAGCTGCAAAAGTAGCCCCAAGTCATCAGTTCTCTGCCATTTGTTCAAGACACTGATCCCAGGTCCCAGAAGCTGCACTTGGAAGTCATCATTAGGCCACCACCATGGGCAATTCCCAAAACCAACTAACCTAGAACACATGGGTTTATTTAAGGCAGCTGTGAAATAATAGGGAAACCACACATATTTAGAGAGCCATCGTCTCTTCTTTGTCTTAAATTTCCCCTTAAGAAATGAAAAGAGACCACTCAGCCACTCCATTCAGCCACCCAGCCATCCCACCTCCTTTCCTGTCTGGCAGACCAGCACCATGGCCCATCACTACCCAACACAGATCCTCAGCTATGGTTGAGTAAAGCAGGTCTACGATCTCAGAGTACCTTCCTTTTTGTTTCCGGCTCAGTGACCTGAGCCTGAGTCCTGGTCTCTTACCTCCCTCCCCAGGTACCATGAGCTTCCCCACCTGTCCCACCACCTTCTCCACCAACCATCAGCCTCTGGGCTCTGTTCAGTTGCCTAGCCACTGGGTTTGACCTGCCAGTAACACAGTCTGTGTCTATGCAGGCACCAGGGGCTCGGGCTCCGAGTTTGGTGTCCTAATCCACTAGCTTCCAGAGCAGCTGGGGATCAGGGCTCTGGTGGCAAGAATGGCCAGAGGTCCGGCAGAAATGGGTGGCATCCAGAAAAAGAAGGCGACCATGCCAGATTTGAACAACCACCTAGCCTCCTATCTGAACAGAGCGAGGAGTCTGGTAACTAATGATCAGAGGCTAGAGAGCAAAATCCAGGAACATCTGGAGAAGAAGGGCCCCAGGTCAGAGAGGCAGACCTTGCTTCTAGACCATTGAGCCATAGAAGAGCCATGGGCAAATCTTCGCAAATTCTATGGACAGTGCTTGCTTCATTCTTCAGAATGACAATATTTGTCTTGTTGCTGAAGATATTAGAGTCAAGTGTGAGACAGAGGAGGTCATGTGCCAGTCAGGGGAGAGCAACATCAGTATCACTCAGCTGAAGCTAGAGATGGGAACCAGGCTCTCATGAAGAGCCAAGAGGAAGAAGCCATGGCTTTCAAGCTCGGCTTGCCACTTCCAGGAGACCATGGAGGTGGATACTCAAATCTCAGGACCTTAGCAAGATTATGGCAGACATCCAGGCCCACCCCGATGAGATGGCTCAGAAGAAGAGAGAAGTCCTGGTCCCAGCAGATGGAAGAGAGCACCCAGGGTCACCTCATAACCACAGAGATGGGTGCTGCCCAGTGAGGTGCACAGAAATGGGATTCACTACCCTGTCCTTGAGATTGACCTGGACTCAGAAGAAATCTAAAGGCCAAGTGAGAGAGCAATCTAAGGGATGTGGAGACTCACTACCGCACGCAGCTGGAGCAGCCAACAGGGTCAGAGCTGCAGAGACGCAGGCAGAGAGCAGCACCAAGCCTAGGACATGAGGCCGGCATAGCATCAAGATCAAGCTGGAGGCGGAGATCGCCACCTGCCGCCACATTCTGGAAGACAGGGTGCACCTCAATCTCAACAGTGCAGCAACTCCCTGCAAACCATCTGAAGACCAACTCTTCAGGGTCTCCTATGCAACCTGCTAAGGCGCGGAGAGACAACAGGAACAGGGCATGATTTGATTAGTTCTGCAATGGAGGAAAAGATCAGGCACTTTTATTGCACATAGAATTTTAAGATAGCAGTCATGATTCACAGCGTTGCCCAGAGCCATCAACATGGTTTTTAGAATTCTGAATAACATGTGTCACTCATCGTTGTAAACAGCATTTCCATCCTTGGGCCAGCTGTGGTGCTCGTCCACTCAGACACAGGAAGTTGTCCCTGCAAGTGGCAAATCCCAGCTCCAAGTCCCTGAGGTAGAGTGGCAGAAGGAAAAGAGCAGGTTGCAAACGTTTGTGAAGGATGGATCTCAGGAAGGAAGAGCTACGTGTGTTCAGGTTGTGTCATTGGAAACATCATTTCCAGGGCTTTCTAAAATTCACATCAGTGCACTAACAAAGCCAGAATCCCATTCTTCACATTTCAGCAATAGACTTCTCAGAATATTGATCTGTTTTTATCAATTCACTAGGCCTGGCCCAGAAATAGACTTTGTCCTATTGAGGTAATCTCTTGTGTTTTCTACTATGGTTAATAGGATTGGTTACTTAGGAAAACTGTCTTAAAAGAATTGAGTTCTTTTTGTTGGCTTTTAAAATTTATTTTATTTTATTTTTTGTTACCGGGGAAACACTCAACCACTGAGCCACATCCCCAGCCCTATTTTGTATTTTATTTAGAGACAGGATCTTACTGAGTTGTTTAGCTCTTGCTTTTGCTGAAGCAGGCTTTGAACTCACTATCCTCCTGCCTCAGCCTCCCAAGACGCTGGGTTTACAAGTGTGCATCACCACACCCAGCTAGAATCAAGTTTTTTTTAAAAAAGACCTGTTTGTTTTAAAGTGATCCCTTTGTAACTCTGGTTAAATGAGCGAATATTATTTTACAAAGAAGAGTGAAACTGATTTTTCACTTCTGGGGATGGACCCAGGGCCTACCTGTGGAAGGCCAGCTCTCCACCACTGAGCGACACCAGCCTGTCAGGAGTGTGGACCGTGGTTATTCTAACAGCCTTCTGGGGGGTCTCCTCCTATCCCACAAAGAGCCTAAAGCTTGATGCCCAGAACAGCCAAAGGTGATCTCAGAGTGGCTTTAGAGCCAGCACTCAGAAAGTCATCTCCACACACTCCTTCCTTAAGGCAAAATGTATGCATCTGGCTAAAATTGCACAGGATGGGGACACATCACTTCTTCAGTCAGCTCCTCTGGTTAAATGCCGGGAGCCCCAGATGGGTGGTAGAGACCTGGTTGCAAAATGAAATTATAAGAACATTATGATAAAGAGCCAGTGCCTGGGGAAAGTGTTCATCCACCTGCTTCCCCACCCCTTCAGGGAACCTAAGTAACCATGGGACCCTACCTATTATGTTGTAAATAGCTATCTCTAGGAGACTGACCATCTCTCTTGATATGTAAACATGTCTGTGGCAGGCTTTCAAGGACAGAGATGCAACAGACACCTGTGAATTTTCTTCTTATATTTTGTAAACTCTTTAGGAATGTAGGTGCATGTAATGACCTAAAACTTATACTAGCAATAATTGCTAGTATAAGTTTTAGGTCACTTTGCCAATTAACTGCTGCCTACACTATAACCTCATAGGCTAAGCTCTTAGACTGTAGCTCTTAGGGAGATAAACTCAGTCATCTTGAGTTACTGCTGCCTGTGAAGAGGCCATTCCCCGATAACACTCACAGGTGTTTCATTGTTTTTGTTCCGCACCTATGAACTACCTATAAAAATCTCTGTGCATAGTCCTTGGTCATGAAGGTCAAGGATTCTCGCCCACCAGTGTTGTGATGGTTAAGAAGTGTTGTCAAATTTCCTATAAAAAGCCCCCCAACCCCAGCTGGGGCCTAGGACTTCAGAGCACTGCGTGCCTACGTCCACTGGGGTAAATGACCCTGGCTCTCCAGCCCTCCCGTGGTGCTCCATCTCTTGCTGGGGGTGATTTTCTTATGACTTTCTGTTTATTGACTTACTCATCAGAGCAGGGCCTACACAGGCTTTGCACCTGCAGAGGTGGGGTTGGCTACTCTTCTCCAGACGTGCACCGCTGGAGGACAGAGGCCTGTGTCCCACAGGGCAGGGGTCCCCATGCAGAGTAGAAGCTTCCTTGGGATGAAGCGCTCGTGACTCACGACTTGGTCCTGAGCCGCTCCTTGTTGGCACAGGGTTCTCCATGCACCCCCCACCACAGAAGACCCTGGGAGCCTCCCCTGGGCCCCAGATGCAGAGTGAATGCACGGTGGGACGTCTCCACCGGCTCTCCCAGTCTGAAGACACGCCCTGCCCGTGGGGACACATGGCATTATCCCTCTGGCTGTCCCCTGGTGTGCTCTGTCAGTGGTTTGCCCTGAACCCCAGCCTGGCCTTCTCCTCACCACAGCATTTCCGAGGGTTGTCGTCTCTACCTTTTGTCTTCTTGACCTTGTCACGGTCCTCTGTGAACTTGTTGTTTAGACACCACATCTGACCGTCAAAAGGCCCCCTGTACAGGGGGCCCTGAAGATGCCCACTGGAGTGGGGTTGCATGGTCAGCATTCCTGAGTTCCTTGGGCAGTCGCTTCTGGGGATCTGCGCCCCTGAGCATCTTGTGCCTTGAGCCCCAAATGAGCGTCGTTCCTTCATCTGCTGCTTGGACTCCCATCTGCAGGTGGCCTCCATCCTGTTCCTGGCCCTGGGTTTGCACATATTGAATTTCTTCCAATACTTTTATGAGGGTCTCAGGAGGAGGAGGCTGGAGAACCATGAGCTGTTCTCTCTCGCTCGGCTCCTTTTTGGTACCAGTTACTCACTTTAAACAGGCCATGCCGACACCTGGTACAGACTTCAGTGGTGCAAGGGAATATGGCACATGGATGTCCCATTCTGTGCCCAGCTCAAGAGTGCCCTGGAACAGTAGAAAGTTCCTGTGTGTGCAGGCAGCGGGCCAGCACTGGGGACAGAGCTGCTCCCACCCAGCACCTAGAGTGGCAGTGAGGCAAGCTTGGGTGTGCAGTTCAGGACCCCCCAGGGATGATGTGATGTCTTCACCACATGAACCCCTCCATGACTAGAAATACTTCTGCACTCATTTCTCTTGCTATTACCAACTGGGTATCTATAAAGAATTAAGGTTTATGAGTTACATCCAGGTGGGAGAGACACCAGGGACCCCTCCACCATGACTGCCACTCTGGGGACAGATCAGTCAAAGAGAAGTGATGACGCTCTCACCAGTCAGGTCACCCTGAAAGGGCGTGACCTTCCCAGTCCTGCCACACGGGTGTTGAACTCCAGCGTGTGCGCGGAGGAGACAGACCACACTCAGGCCATGTGGAGAGGCGCGTTCTTCCTCCAGATGGACATTCTCCTTTATTGCTCACTCTACTGAGGCCTGCAGTGTTTGTGTTGAGTTGGTGGTACCCCTGTGACACGAGTAAGCTGTCATCAGCACGGACCATGCACCCTTGTGACTTCCCACAGTGTGAGAGCGTATTGAGTAACAAACCCACAGGCTACACCACTTTTAGCCACCACAGTCATGGAATACTCGTGGGACCTCCGGTAGTCATAACTGGGAGAGCACAGGTGCTTTTACTCCAATCTCAATCACAACGTGTGTGTCTGTATGGAGAGAGAGAGAGAGAGAGAGAGAGAGAGAGAGAGAGAAGTGCAGAGTCAAAGAGACATTGTAGGGGAACAGATGAGAATTTAACAACAGTTCTGCAGAGTTGTCAAAAGAGGATCTAGAATGTCAGCATTTTCAGCTTCAAGTGTCAGCTTGAGGAGTCAGATTGATGACCACACATTGTCATCTCGGGCAGGAAAACTAGACTCTTCTGAAGCCCCAGGAATAAGGAACCTAGGGTTCATCACTAGGGTGATTCTCCTGGGCAAGACTTGTGACCTGTGACCTGACGACAGGGTCTGGGAGCCAGTGTCCGGCTCAGGTGGCTCCTCCTTTTATGTATGTTATGTAGGGGCGGGGAGGGGGGTCTGCAGCTGGTATGCTGAGGAGCTCCCAAAATTGGTGTTACTGTTATTTGATAAGTTGGCTTCTACTAGATAATTATCAATTTGTGCCTGATAGCTGTACCAGGCAGATGGTGGTTGTTTACTTGTAAAATAAGATGTGCAGTCACTCTACCTTGGCGTCTGCAATTCAAATAAAAGTGCTAATGGCTAATTACTGTTTTACAGAATGGAATAGAACGAGGAAAGGCACAGCTAGTGAACTACTGTTCTAAACACAATGAAGTCACTAGAGCAGGAACAGCCTGAGGACTGCTGTTCTACACACCATGGAGTCACTAGGGCAGGCGCAGCCTGAGGACTGCTGTTCTACACACCATGGAGTCACCAGGGCAGGCGCAGCCTGAGGACAGCAGTTCTACACACCATGGAGTCACCAGGGCAGGCGCAGCCTGAGGACTGCAGTTCAACACACCATGGAGTCACTAGGGCAGGCCCAGCCTGAGGACTACTGTTCTACACACCATGGAGTCACTCAAGGCAAGCACAGCCTGAGGACTGCTGTTCTACACACCATTGAGTCACCAGGGCAGGCACAGCCTCAGGACTGCGGTTCTACACACCATGGAGTCACTCAAGGCAAGCACAGCCTGAGGACTGCTGTTCTACACACCATTGAGTCACCAGGGCAGGCACAGCCTGAGGAGTGCTGTTCTACACACCATGGAGTCACTAGGGCAGGTACATCCTGAGGACTGTTGTTCCACACACCATGGAGTCACTCAGGGCAGGCACAGCCTGAGGACTCCTGTTCTACACAACACGGAGTCAAAAGGGCAGACACAGCCTGAGGACTGCTGTTCTGTACACCATGGAGTAACTAGGGCAGGCACAGCCTGAGGACTGCTGTTCTACACACCATGGAGTCACCAAGGCAGGTGCAGCCTGAGGACTGCTGTCCTACACACCATGGAGTCACTAGGACAGACACAGCCTGAGGACTGCTGTTCCACACACCACGGAGTCACTAGGGCAGGCACAGCCTGAGGACTGCTGTCCTACACACCATGAAATCACTAGGGCAGGCACAGCCTGAGGACTGCTGTTCTGTACACCATGGAGTCACTAGGGCAGGCACAGCCTGAGGACTGCTGTTCTGTACACCATGGAGTAACTAGGGCAGGCACAGCCTGAGGACTGCTGTCCTACACACCATGGAGTCACTAGGGCAGGCACAGCCTGAGGACTGCTGTTCTGTACACCATGGAGTAACTAGGGCAGGCACAGCCTGAGGACTGCTGTCCTACACACCATGGAGTCACCAGGGCAGGCACAGCCTGAGGACTGCTGTTCTGTACACCATGGAGTAACTAGGGCAGGCACAGCCTGAGGACTGCTGTTCTACACACCATGGAGTCACTAGGGCAGGCACAGCCTGAGGAATCCTGTTCTACACACCATGGAGTCACTAGGACAGACACAGCCTGAGGACTGCTGTTCCACACACCATGGAGTCACTAGGGCAGGCACAGCCTGAGGACTGCTGTCCTACACACCATGAAATCACTAGGGCAGGCACAGCCTGAGGACTGCTGTCCCACACACCATGGAGTCACTAGGGCAGGCATAGCCTGAGGACTGCTGTTCTACACACCATGGAGTCACCAGGACAGGCACAGCGTGAGGAATGCTGTTCTGCACACCATGGATTCACTAGGGCAGGCACAGCCTGAGGACTGCTGTTCTACGCACCATGGAGTCACTAGGGCAGGTGCAGCCTGAGGACTGCAGTTCTACACACCATGGAGTCACTAGGGCAGGCACAGCCTGAGGACTTCTGTTCTACACACCATGGAGTCACGAGGGCAGGCGCAGCCTGAGGACTGCTGTTCCACACACCATGGAGTCACCAGGGCAGGCACCGCCTGAGGACTGCTGTTCTACACACCATGGAGTCACCAGGGCAGGAACGGCGTGAGGACTGCTGTTCTACACACCATGGAGTCACTAGGGCAGGCACAGCCTGAGGACTGCTGTTCTACACACCATGGAGTCACTAGGGCAGGCACAGCCGGAGGACTACTGTTCTACACACCATGGAGTCACCAGGGCAGGTACAGCCTGAGGACTGCTGTTCTACACACCATGGAGTCACTAGGGCAGGTGCAGCCTGAGGACTGCTGTTCTACACACCATGGAGTCACTAGGACAGGCACAGCCTGAGGACTGCTGTTCTACACACCATGGAGTCGCTAGGACAGACACAGCCTGAGGACTGCTATTCCACACACATGGAGTCACTAGGGCAGGCACAGCCTTAGGACTGCTGTTCTACACACCATGGAGTCACCAGGGCAGGCACAGCCTGAGGAGTGCTGTTGTACACACCATGGAGTCACAGAGGGCAGGCACAGCCTGAGGACTTTTGTTCCAAAAACCATGGAGTAAATAGGGCAGGCGCAGCCTGAGGACTGCTGTTCCACACACCATGGAGTCACTAGGGCAGGCACAGCCTGAGGACTGCTCTTCTACACACCATGGAGTCACCAGGGCAGGCACAGCCTGAGGACTACTGTTCTATACACCATGGAGTCATTAGGGCAGGCACAGCCTGAGGACTGCTGTCCTACACACCATAGAGTCACCAGGGCAGGCACATCCTGAGGACTGCTGTTCTATAAACCATGGAGTCACCAGGGCAGGCACATCCTGAGGACTGCTGTTCTACACACCATGGAGTCACCAGGGCAGGCGCAGCCTGAGGACTGCTGTTCTACACACCATGGAGTCACTAGGGCAGGTGCAGCCTGAGGACTGCTATTCTACACACCACGGAGTCACTAGGGCAGGCACAGCCTGAGGACTGCTGTTCTACACACCATGGAGTCACCAGGGCAGGCACAGCCTGAGGATTGCTGTTCCACACACCATGGAGTCACTCAGGGCAGGCGCAGCCTGAGGACTGCTCTTGTACACACCATGGAGTCACTAGGGCAGGCACAGCCTGAGGACTGCTGTCCTACACACCATGGAGTCACTAGGGCAGGTGCAGCCTGAGGACTGCTCTTGTACACACCATGGAGTCACTAGGGCAGGCACAGCCTGAGGACTGCTGTCCTACACACCATGGAGTCACTAGGGCAGACACAGCCTGAGGACTGCTGTTCTGCACACCATGGAGTCACCAGGGCAGGCACAGCCTGAGGACTGCTGTTCTGTACACCATGGAGTCACTAGAGCAGACACAGCCTGAGGACTGCTGTTCTACACACCATGGAGTCACTAGGGCAGGTACATCCTGAGGACTGCTGTTCTACACACCATGGAGTCACTAGGGCAGGTACATCCTGAGGACTGCTGTTCTACACACCATGGAGTCACCAGGGCAGGCACAGCCTGAGGACTGCTGTTCCAATCACCATGGAGTCACTAGGGCAGGCACAGCCTGAGGACTGCTGTTCTGTACACCATGGAGTCACCAGGGCAGGCGCAGCCTGAGGACTGCTGTCCTACACACCATGGAGTCACTAGGGCAGGCACAGCCTGAGGACTGCTGTTCTACACACCATGGAGTCACTAGGGCAGGCGCAGCCTGAGGACTGCTGTTCTACACACCATGGAGTCACCAGGGCAGGCGCAGCCTGAGGACTGCTGTCCTACACACCATGGAGTCACTAGGGCAGGCACAGCCTGAGGACTGCTGTTCTACACACCATGGAGTCACTAGGGCAGGCGCAGCCTGAGGACTGCTGTTCTACACACCATGGAGTCACTAGGGCAGGCACAGCCTGAGGACTGCTGTTCCACACACCATGGAGTCACTAGGGCAGGCACAGCCTGAGCACTGCTGTTCCACACACCATGGTGTCACTAGGGCAGGCACAGCCTGAGGACTGCTGTTCTACACACCATGGAGTCACTAGGGCAGGCGCAGCCTGAGGACTGCTGTTCTACACACCATGGAGTCACCAGGGCAGGCACAGCCTGAGGACTGCTGTTCCACACACCATGGAGTCACCAGGGCAGGCACAGCCTGAGGACTGCTGTTCTACACACCATGGAGTCACTAGGGCAGGCACAACCTGAGGACTCCTGTTCCACACACCATGGATCACCAGGGCAGGCGCAGCCTGAGGACTGCTGCTCCACACACCATGGAGTCACTAGGGCAGACACAGCCTGAGGACTGCTGTTCTACACACCATGGAGTCACCAGGGCAGGCACAGCCTGAGGACTGCTGTTCTACACACCATGGAGTCACTAGGGCAGGCACAGCCTGAGGACTGCTGTTCTACACACCATGGAGTCACCAGGGCAGGCACAGCCTGAGGACTGCTGTTCCACTCACCATGGAGTCACTAGGGCAGGCACAGCCTGAGGACTCCTGTTCTGTACACCATGGAGTCACCAGGGCAGGCACAGCCTGAGGACTGCTGTTCTACACACCATGGAGTCACTAGGGCAGGCACAGCCTGAGGACTGCTGTTCCACACACCATGGAGTCACTAAGGCAGGCACAGCCTGAGGACTGCTGTTCCACACACCATGGAGTCACTAGGGCAGGCACAGCCTGAGGACTGCTGTTCTACACACCATGGAGTCACTAGGGCAGGCGCAGCCTGAGGACTGCTGTTCCACACACCATGGAGTCACTAGGGCAGGCACAGCCTGAGGACTGCTGTTCTACACACCATGGAGTCACTAGGGCAGGCGCAGCCTGAGGACTGCTGTTCCACACACCATGGAGTCACCAGGGCAGGCACAGCCTGAGGACTGCTGTTCTACACACCATGGAGTCACCAGGGCAGGCACAGCCTGAGGAATGCTGTTCTACACACCATGGAGTCACTAGGGCAGGCGCAGCCTGAGGACTGCTGTTCCACACACCATGGAGTCACCAGGGCAGGCACAGCCTGAGGACTGCTGTTCTACACACCATAGAGTCACCAGGACAGGCACAGCCTGAGGACTGCTGTTCTACACACCATGGAGTCACCAGGGAAGGCACAGCCTGAGGACTGCTGTTCTACACACCGTGGAGTCACCAGGGCAGGCAGAGCCTGAGGACTGCTGTCCTACACACCATGGAGTCACCAGGGCAGGCACAGCCTGAGGACTGCTGTTCTACACACCATGGAGTCACCAGGGCAGGCACAGCCTGAGGACTGCTGTTCCACTCACCATGGAGTCACTAGGGCAGGCACAGCCTGAGGACTCCTGTTCTGTACACCATGGAGTCACCAGGGCAGGCACAGCCTGAGGACTGCTGTTCTGCACACCATGGAGTCTCCAGGGCAGGCACAGGATGAGGACTGCTGTTCTACCCACCATGGAGTCACTAGTGCAGGCGCAGCCTGAGGACTGGTGTTCTACACACCATGGAGTCACCAGGGCAGGCACAGCCTGAGGACTGCTGTTCTACACACCATGGAGTCACCAGGGCAGGCACAGCCTGAGGACTGCTGTTCTACACACCATGGAGTCACTAGGGCAGGCACAGCCTGAGGACTGCTGTTCTACCCACCATGGAGTCACTAGTGCAGGCGCAGCCTGAGGACTGGTGTTCTACACACCATGGAGTCACCAGGGCAGGCACAGCCTGAGGACTGCTGTTCTACACACCATGGAGTCACCAGGGCAGGCACAGCCTGAGGAATGCTGTTCTATACACCATGGAGTTACCAGGGCAGGCACAGCCTGAGGACTGCTGTTCTACACACCATGGAGTCACCAGGGAAGGCACAGCCTGAGGACTGCTGTTCTATACACCCTGGAGTCACCAGGGCAGGCACAGCTTGAGGACTGCTGTTCCACACACCATGGAGTCACTAGGGCAGGAGCAGCCAGAGGACTGCTGTTCTACACACCATGGAGTCACTAGGGCAGGCGCAGCCTGTGGACTGCTGTTCTACACACCATGGAGTCACCAGGGAAGGCACAGCCTGAGGACTGCTGTTCTACACACCATGGAGTCACCAGGGAAGGCACAGCCTGAGGAATGGTGTTCTAGACACCATGGAGTCACCAGGGGAGGTACAGCCTGAGGACTGCTGTTCCACACACCACGGATTTTCTCAGGGCAGGCACAGCCTGAGGACTGCTATTCTACACACCATGGAGTCACTAGGGCAGGTGCAGCCTGAGGATTGCTGTTCCACACACCATGGATTCACTCAGGGTAGGCACAGCCTGAGGACTGCTGTTCTACACACCATGGAGTCACTAGGGCAGGTGCAGCCTGAGGACTGCTGTTCTACACACTATGGATTCACTAGGGCAGACACAGCCTGAGGACTGCTGTTCCACACACCATGGAGTCACTCAGGGCAGGCACAGCCTGAGGACTGCTGTCCAACACACCATGGAGTCACTAGGGCAGGCACAGCCTGAGGACTGCTGTTCTACACACCATGGAGTCACTAGGGCAGGTACATCCTGAGGACTGTTGTTCCACACACCATGGAGTCACTCAGGGCAGGCACAGCCTGAGGACTCCTGTTCTACACAACATGGAGTCAAAAGGGCAGACACAGCCTGAGGACTGCTGTTCTGTACACCATGGAGTAACTAGGGCAGGCACAGCCTGAGGACTGCTGTTCTACACACCATGGAGTCACCAAGGCAGGTGCAGCCTGAGGACTGCTGTCCTACACACCATGGAGTCACTAGGGCAGGCACAGCCTGAGGACTGCTGTTCTACACACCATGGAGTCACTAGGGCAGGCACAGCCTGAGGAATCCTGTTCTACACACCATGGAGTCACTAGGACAGACACAGCCTGAGGACTGCTGTTCCATACACCATGGAGTCACTAGGGCAGGCACAGCCTGAGGACAGCTGTCCTACACACCATGAAGTCACTAGGGCAGGTACAGCCTGAGGACTGCTGTCCTACACACCGTGGAGTCACTAGGGCAGGCACAGCGTGAGGACTGCTGTTCTACACACCATGGAGTCACCAGGGCAGGCACAGCCTGAGGACTGCTGTTCTGCACACCATGGAGTCACTAGGGCAGGCACAGCTTGAGAACTGCTGTTCTACGCACCATGGAATCACTAGGGCAGGTGCAGCCTGAGGACTGCAGTTCTACACACCATGGAGTCACTAGGGCAGGCACACCCTGAGGACTTCTGTTCCACACACCATGGAGTCACTAGGGCAGGCGCAGCCTGAGGACTGCTGTTCCACACACCATGGAGTCACCAGGGCAGGCACCGCCTGAGGACTGCTGTTCTACACACCATGGAGTCACCAGGGTAGGAACGGCGTGAGGACTGCTGTTCTACACACCATGGAGTCACTAGGGCAGGCACAGCCTGAGGACTGCTGTTCTACACACCATGGAGTCACTAGGGCAGGCACAGCCTGAGGACTCCTGTTCTACACAACATGGAGTCGCTAGGACAGACACAGCCTGAGGACTGCTGTTCCACACACATGGAGTCACTAGGGCAGGCACAGCCTTAGGACTGCTGTTCTACACACCATGGAGTCACCAGGGCAGGCACAGAATGAGGAGTGCTATTGTACACACCATGGAGTCACAGAGGGCAGGCACAGCCTGAGGACTGCTGTCCTGCACACCATGGAGTAAATAGGGCAGGCGCAGCCTGAGGACTGCTGTTCCACACACCATGGAGTCACTAGGGCAGGCACAGCCTGAGGACTGCTTTTCCACACACCATGGAGTCACTAGAGCAGGCACAGCATGAGGACTCCTGTTCTACACACCATGGAGTCACTAGGGCAGGCCCAGCCTGAGGACTGCTGTTCCACACACCATGGAGTCACCAGGGCAGGCACAGCCTGAGGACTGCTGTTCTACACACCATGGAGTCACCAGGGCAGGCACAGCCTGAGGACTGCTGTTCCACACACCATGGAGTCACTAGGGCAGACACAGCCTGAGGACTGCTGTTCTACACACCATGGAGTCACGAGGGCAGGCGCAGCCTGAGGACTGCTATTCTACACACCATGGAGTCACTAGGGCAGGTGCAGCCTGAGGACTGCTATTCTACACACCATGGAGTCACTAGGGCAGGCGCAGCCTGAGGACTGCTGTTCTACACACCATGGAGTCACCAGGGCAGGCACAGCCTGAGGACTGCTGTTCCACACACCATGGAGTCACTCAGGGCAGGTACAGCCTGAGGACTGCTGTTCCACACACCATGGAGTCACTAGGGCAGGCACAGCCTGAGGACTGCTGTTCCACACACCATGGAGTCACTAGGGCAGGCACAGCCTGAGGACTGCTGTTCTGTACACCATGGAGTCACCAGGGCAGGCACAGCCTGAGGACTGCTGTTCTACACACCATGGAGTCACCAGGGAAGGCACAGCCTGAGGACTGGTGTTCTACACACCATGGAGTCACCAGGGCAGGTACAGCCTGAGGACTGCTGTTCCACACACCACGGATTTTCTCAGGGTAGGCACAGCCTGAGGACTGCTGTTCTACACACCATGGAGTCACTAGGGCAGGTGCAGCCTGAGGATTGCTGTTCCACACACCATGGATTCACTCAGGGTAGGCACAGCCTGAGGACTGCTGTCCTACACACCATGGAGTCACTAGGGCAGGCACAGCCTGAGGACTGCTGTTCTACACACCATGGAGTCACTAGGGCAGGCACAGCCTGAGGACTGCTGTTCTACACACCATTGAGTCACCAGGGCAGGCACAGCCTGAGGACTGCTGTTCTACACACCATGGAGTCACTAGGGCAGGTACATCCTGAGGACTGTTGTTCCACACACCATGGAGTCACCAGGGCAGGCACAGCCTGAGGACTCCTGTTCTACACAACATGGAGTCAAAAGGGCAGACACAGCCTGAGGACTGCTGGTCTACACACCATGGAGTCACCAGGGCAGGCACAGCCTGAGGACTGCTGTTCTACACACCATGGAGTCACCAGGGCAGGCACAGCCTGAGGACTGCTGTTCTACACACCATGGAGTCACTAGGGCAGGTGCAGCCTGAGGACTGCTGTTCTACACACTATGGATTCACTAGGGCAGACACAGCCTGAGGACTGCTGTTCCACACACCATGGAGTCACTCAGGGCAGGCACAGCCTGAGGACTGCTGTCCTACACACCATGGAGTCACTAGGGCAGGCACAGCCTGAGGACTGCTGTTCTACACACCATTGAGTCACCAGGGCAGGCACAATCTGAGGACTGCTGTTCTACACACCATGGAGTCACTAGGGCAGGTACATCCTGAGGACTGTTGTTCCACACTCCATGGAGTCACTCAGGGCAGGCACAGCCTGAGGACTCCTGTTCTACACAACATGGAGTCAAAAGGGCAGGCACAGCCTGAGGACTGCTGTTCTACACACCATGGAGTCACTAGGGCAGGCACAGCCTGAGGACTGCTGTTCTACACACCATTGAGTCACCAGGGCAGGCACAGCCTGAGGACTGCTGTTCTACACACCATGGAGTCACTAGGGCAGGTACATCCTGAGGACTGTTGTTCCACACTCCATGGAGTCACTCAGGGCAGGCACAGCCTGAGGACTCCTGTTCTACACAACATGGAGTCAAAAAGGCAGGTGCAGCCTGAGGACTGCTGTCCTACACACCATGGAGTCACCAGGGCAGGCACAGCCTGAGGACTGCTGTTCTACACACTATGGAGTCACTAGGGCAGGCACAGCCTGAGGACTGCTGTTCTACCCACCATGGAGTTACTAGGGCAGGCACAGCCTGAGGACTGGTGTTCTACACACCATGGAGTCACCAGGGCAGGCACAGCCTGAGGACTGCTGTTCTACACACCATGGAGTCACCAGGGCAGGCACAGCCTGAGGACTGGTGTTCTACACACCATTCAGTCACCAGGGCAGGCACAGCCTGAGGACTGCTGTTCTACACACCATGGAGTCACCAGGGCAGGCACAGCCTGAGGACTGCTGTTCTACACACCATGGAGTCACCAGGGCAGGCACAGCCTGAGGACTGCTGTTCTATACACCATGGAGTTACCAGGGCAGGCGCAGCCTGAGGACTGCTGTTCTACACACCATGGAGTCACTAGGGCAGGCGCAGCCTGTGGACTGCTGTTCTACACACCATGGAGTCACCAGGGAAGGCACAGCCTGAGGACTGCTGTTCTACACACCATGGAGTCACTAGGGCAGGCACAGCCTGAGGAATGCTATTCTACACACCTTGGAGTCACCAGGGAAGGCACAGCCTGAGGACTGCTGTTCTAGACACCATGGAGTCACCAGGGCAGGTACAGCCTGAGGATTGCTGTTCAACACACCACGGATTTTCTCAGGGTAGGCACAGCCTGAGGACTGCTGTTCTACACACCATGGAGTCACTAGGGCAGGTGCAGCCTGAGGATTGCTGTTCCACACACCATGGATTCCCTCAAGGTAGGCACAGCCTGAGGACTGCTGTTCTACACACCATGGAGTCACTAGGGCAGGTGCAGCCTGAGGACTGCTGTTCTACACACTATGGATTCACTAGGGCAGACACAGCTTGAGGACTGCTGTTCCACACACCATGGAGTCACTCAGGGCAGGCACAGCCTGAGGACTGCTGTCCTACACACCACGGAGTCACTAGGGCAGGCACAGCCTGAGGACTGCTGTTCTACACACCATGGAGTCACCAGGGCAGGCACAGCCTGAGGACTGCTGTTCCACACACCATGGAGTCACTAGGGCAGGCACAGCCTGAGGACTGCTGTTCTACACACCATGGAGTCACCAGGGAAGGCACAGCCTGAGGACTGCTGTTCTACACACCATGGAGTCACCAGGGCAGGCACAGCCTGAGGACTGCTGTTCCACACACCATGGAGTCACTCAGGGCAGGCACAGCCTGAGGACTGCTGTTCTACACACCATGGAGTCACTAGGTTAGGCACAGCCTGAGGACTGCTGTTCTACACACCATGGAGTCACTAGATCAGACACAGCCTGAGGACTACTGTTCTACACACCATGGAGTCACTAGGGCAGGCACAGCCTGAGGACTGCTGTTCTACACACCTTGGAGTCACAAGGGAAGGCACAGCCTGAGTACTACTGTTCTATACACCATGGAGTCACTAGGGGAGGCACAGCCTGAGGACTGGTGTTCTACACACCATGGAGTCACCAGGGCAGGCACAGCCTGAGGACTGCTGTTCTACACACCATGGAGTCACCAGGGCAGGCACAGCCTGAGGACTGCTGTTCTACACACCACGGAGTCACCAGGGCAGGCACAGCCTGAGGACTGCTGTTCTATACACCATGGAGTTACCAGGGCAGGCGCAGCCTGAGGACTGCTGTTCTACACACCATGGAGTCACTGGGGCAGGCGCAGCCTGTGGACTGCTGTTCTACACACCATGGAGTCACCAGGGAAGGCACAGCCTGAGGACTGCTGTTCTAAACACCATGGAGTCACTAGGGCAGGCACAGCCTGAGGAATGCTGTTCTACACACCATGGAGTCACCAGGGAAGGCACAGCCTGAGGACTGCTGTTCTACACACCATGGAGTCACCAGGGCAGGTACAGCCTGAGGATTGCTGTTCAACACACCACGGATTTTCTCAGGGTAGGCACAGCCTGAGGACTGCTGTTCTACACACCATGGAGTCACTAGGGCAGGTGCAGCCTGAGGATTGCTGTTCCACACACCATGGATTTCCTCAAGGTAGGCACAGCCTGAGGACTGCTGTTCTACACACCATGGAGTCACTAGGGCAGGTGCAGCCTGAGGACTGCTGTTCTACACACTATGAATTCACTAGGGCAGACACAGCTTGAGGACTGCTGTTCCACACACCATGGAGTCACTCAGGGCAGGCACAGCCTGAGGACTGCTGTCCTACACACCATGGAGTCACTAGGGCAGGCACAGCCTGAATACTGCTGTTCTACACACCATGGAGTCACCAGGGCAGGCACAGCCTGAGGACTGCTGTTCCACACACCATGGAGTCACTAGGGCAGGCACAGCCTGAGGACTGCTGTTCTACACACCATGGAGTCACCAGGGAAGGCACAGCCTGAGGACTGCTGTTCTACACACCATGGAGTCACCAGGGCAGGCACAGCCTGAGGACTGCTGTTCCACACACCATGGAGTCACTCAGGGCAGGCACAGCCTGAGGACTGCTGTTCTACACACCATGGAGTCACTAGGTTAGGCACAGCCTGAGGACTGCTGTTCTACACACCATGGAGTCACTAGGGCAGACACAGCCTGAGGACTACTGTTCTACACACCATGGAGTCACTAGGGCAGGCACAGCCTGAGGACTGCTGTTCTACACACCTTGGAGTCACTAGGGCAGGCACAGCCTGAGGACTACTGTTCTATACACCATGGAGTCACTAGGGGAGGCACAGCCTGAGGACTGCTGTTCTATACACCATGGAGTCACTAGGGCAGGCACAGCCTGAGGACTGCTGTTCTACACACCATGGAGTCACTAGGGCAGGCACAGCCTGAGCACTGCTGTTCCACACTCCATGGAGTCACTAGGGCAGGCCCAGCCTGAGGACTGCTGTTCTACACACCATGGAGTCACCAGGGCAGGCACAGCCTGAGGACTGCTGTTCTACACACCATGGGGTCACTAGGGCAGGCACAGCCTGAGTACTACTGTTCTATACACCATGGAGTCACTATGGCAGGCACAGCCTGAGGATTGCTGTTCTATACACCATGGAGTCACTAGGGCAGGCACAGCCTGAGGACTGCTGTTTTACACACCATGGAGTCACTAGGGCAGGCACAGCCTGAGGACTGCTGTTCCACACACCATGGAGTCACCAGGGCAGGCCCAGCCTGAGGACTGCTGTTCCACACACCATGGAGTCACCAGGGCAGGCACAGCCTGAGGACTGCTGTTCCACACACCATGGAGTCACCAGGGCAGGCACAGCCTGAGGACTGCTGTTCCACACACCATGGAGTCACCAGGGCAGGCACAGCCTGAGGACTGCTGTTCTACACACCATGGAGTCACCAGGGCAGACACAGCCTGAGGACTCCTGTTCTACACACCATGGAGTCACCAGGGCAGGCACAGCCTGAGGACTGCTGTTCTACACACCATGGAGTCACCAGGGCAGGCACAGCCTGAGGACTGCTGTTCCACACACCATGGAGTCACCAGGGCAGGCACAGCCTGAGGACTGCTGTTCTACACACCATGGAGTCACCAGGGCAGGCACAGCCTGAGGACTGCTGTTCCACACACCATGGAGTCACTAGGGCAGGCACAGCCTGAGGACTGCTGTTCCACACACCATGGAGTCACCAGGGCAGGCACAGCCTGAGGACTGCTGTTCCACACACCATGGAGTCACCAGGGCAGGCCCAGCCTGAGGACTGCTGTTCTACACACCATGGAGTCACCAGGGCAGGCACAGCCTGAGGACAGCTGTTCCACACACCATGGAGTCACCAGGGCAGGCACAGCCTGAGGACTGCTGTTCTACACACCATGGAGTCACCAGGGCAGGCACAGCCTGAGGACTGCTGTTCTACACACTATGGAGTCACTAGGGCAGGCACAGCCTGAGGACTGCTGTTCTACCCACCATGGAGTTACTAGGGCAGGCACAGCCTGAGGACTGGTGTTCTACACACCATGGAGTCACCAGGGCAGGCACAGCCTGAGGACTGCTGTTCTACACACCATGGAGTCACCAGGGCAGGCACAGCCTGAGGACTGGTGTTCTACACACCATGGAGTCACCAGGGCAGGCACAGCCTGAGGACTGCTGTTCTACACACCATGGAGTCACCAGGGCAGGCACAGCCTGAGGACTGCTGTTCTACACACCATGGAGTCACCAGGGCAGGCACAGCCTGAGGACTGCTGTTCTATACACCATGGAGTTACCAGGGCAGGCGCAGCCTGAGGACTGCTGTTCTACACACCATGGAGTCACTAGGGCAGGCGCAGCCTGTGGACTGCTGTTCTACACGCCATGGAGTCACCAGGGAAGGCACAGCCTGAGGACTGCTGTTCTACACACCATGGAGTCACTAGGGCAGGCACAGCCTGAGGAATGCTGTTCTACACACCATGGAGTCACCAGGGAAGGCACAGCCTGAGGACTGCTGTTCTAGACACCATGGAGTCACCAGGGCAGGTACAGCCTGAGGATTGCTGTTCAACACACCACGGATTTTCTCAGGGTAGGCACAGCCTGAGGACTGCTGTTCTACACACCATGGAGTCACTAGGGCAGGTGCAGCCTGAGGATTGCTGTTTTACACACCATGGATTCCCTCAGGGTAGGCACAGCCTGAGGACTGCTGTTCTACACACCATGGAGTCACTAGGGCAGGTGCAGCCTGAGGACTGCTGTTCTACACACTATGGATTCACTAGGGCAGACACAGCTTGAGGACTGCTGTTCCACACACCATGGAGTCACTCAGGGCAGGCACAGCCTGAGGACTGCTGTCCTACACACCATGGAGTCACTAGGGCAGGCACAGCCTGAGTACTGCTGTTCTACACACCATGGAGTCACCAGGGCATGCACAGCCTGAGGACTGCTGTTCCACACACCATGGAGTCACTAGGGCAGGCACAGCCTGAGGACTGCTGTTCTACACACCATGGAGTCACCAGGGAAGGCACAGCCTGAGGACTGCTGTTCTACACACCATGGAGTCACCAGGGCAGGCACAGCCTGAGGACTGCTGTTCCACACACCATGGAGTCACTCAGGGCAGGCACAGCCTGAGGACTGCTGTTCTACACACCATGGAGTCACTAGGTTAGGCACAGCCTGAGGACTGCTGTTCTACACACCATGGAGTCACTAGGGCAGACACAGCCTGAGGACTACTGTTCTACACACCATGGAGTCACTAGGGCAGGCACAGCCTGCGGACTGCTGTTCTACACACCTTGGAGTCACTAGGGCATGCACAGCCTGAGGACTACTGTTCTATACACCATGGAGTCACTAGGGCAGGCACCGCCTGAGGACTGCTGTTCTATACACCATGGAGTCACTAGGGCAGGCACAGCCTGAGGACTGCTGTTCTACACACCATGGAGTCACTAGGGCAGGCACAGCCTGAGCACTGCTGTTCCACACACCATGGAGTCACTAGGGCAGGCCCAGCCTGAGGACTGCTGTTCTACACACCATGGAGTCACTAGGGCAGTCCCAGCCTGAGCACTGCTGTTCCACACACCATGGAGTCACCAGGGCAGGCACAGCCTGAGGACTGCTGTTCTACACACCATGGAGTCACTAGGGCAGGCACAGTCTGAGTACTACTGTTCTATACACCATGGAGTCACTATGGCAGGCACAGCCTGAGGACTGCTGTTCTATACACCATGGAGTCACTAGGGCAGGCACAGCCTGAGGACTGCTGTTCTACACACCATGGAGTCACTAGGGCAGGCACAGCCTGAGGACTGCTGTTCCACACACCATGGAGTCACCAGGGCAGGCCCAGCCTGAGGACTGCTGTTCTACACACCATGGAGTCACTAGTGCAGGCACAGCCTGAGGACTGTTGTTCTACACACCATGGAGTCACTCAGGGTAGGCACAGCCTGAGGACTGCTGTTCTACACACCATGGAGTCACCAGGGCAGGCACAGCCTGAGGACTGCTGTCCTACACACCATGGAGTCACTAGGGCAGGCACAGCCTGAGGACTGCTGTTCTACACACCATGGAGTCACCAGGGCAGACACAGCCTGAGGACTGCTATTCTACACCATGGAGTCACTAGGGCAGGCACAGCCTGAGGACTGTTGTTCCACACACCATGGAGTCACCAGGGCAGGCACAGCCTGAGGACTGCTGTTCTACACACCATGGAGTCACCAGAGCAGGCGCAGCCTGAGGACTGCTGTTCCACACACCATGGAGTCACCAGGGCAGGCACCGCCTGAGGACTGCTGTTCTACACACCATGGAGTCACCAGGGCAGGAACGGCGTGAGGTCTGCTCTTCTACACACCATGGAGTCAATAGTGCAGGCACAGCCTGAGGACTGTTGTTCTACACACCATGGAGTCACTCAGGGCAGGCACAGCCTGAGGACTGCTGTTTTACACACCATGGAGTCACCAGGGCAGGCACAGCCTGAGGACTGCTGTCCTACACACCATGGAGTCACTAGGGCAGGCACAGCCTGAGGACTGCTGTTCTACACACCATGGAGTCACTACGGCAGGCACAGCCTGAGGACTGCTGTTCTACACACCATGGAGTCACCAGGGCAGGCACAGCCTGAGGACTGCTATTCTACACCATGGAGTCACTAGGGCAGGCACAGCCTGAGGACTGTTGTTCCACACACCATGGAGTCACCAGGGCAGGCACAGCCTGAGGACTGCTGTTCTACACACCATGGAGTCACCAGGGCAGGCACAGCCTGAGGACTGCTGTTCCACACACCATGGAGTCACCAGGGCAGGCCCAGCCTGAGGACTGCTGTTCTACACACCATGGAGTCACTAGTGCAGGCACAGCCTGAGGACTGCTGTTCTACACACTATGGAGTCACTAGGGCAGGTAAAGCCTGAGGACTGCTGTTCTACACACCATGGAGTCACTAGGGCAGGCTCAGCCTGAGGACTACTGTTCTATACACCATGGAGTCACTAGGGCAGGCACAGCCTGAGGACTGCTGTTCTATACACCATGGAGTCACTAGGGCAGGCGCAGCCTGAGGACTGCTGTTCTACACACCATGGAGTCACTAGGGCATGCACAGCCTGAGGACTACTGTTCTATACACCCTGGAGTCACTAGGGCAGGCACAGCCTGAGGACTGCTGTTCTACACACCATGGAGTCACTAGGGCAGGCACAGCCTGAGGACTGCTGTTCTATACACCATGGAGTCACTAGGGCAGGCACAGCCTGAGGACTGCTGTTCTACACACCATGGAGTCACTAGGGCAGGCACAGCCTGAGGACTACTGTTCTATACACCCTGGAGTCCCTAGGGCATGCACAGCCTGAGGACTGCTGTTCTACACACCATGGAGTCACTAGGGCAGACACAGCCTGAGGACTACTGTTCTATACACCCTGGAGTCACTAGGGCAGGCACAGCCTGAGGACTGCTGTTCTACCCACCATGGACTCACTAGTGCAGGCCCAGCCTGAGGACTGGTGTTCTACACACCATGGAGTCACTAGTGCAGGCACAGCCTGAGGACTGCTGTTCTACACACCATGGAGTCACTTGGGCAGGCACAGCCTGAGGACTGCTTTTCCACACACCATGGAGTTACCAGGGCAGGCACAGCCTGAGGACTGCTGTTCTACACCATGGAGTCACTAGGGCAAGCATAGCCTGAGGACTGCTCTTCTACACACCATGGAGTGACCAGGCAGGCACAGCCTGAGGACTGCTGTTCTATACACCATGGAGTCACCAGGGCAGGCGCAGCCTGAGGACTGCTGTTCTACACACCATGGAGTCACTAGGGCATGCGCAGCCTGTGGACTGCTGTTCTACACACCATGGAGTCACCAGGGAAGGCACAGCCTGAGGACTGCTGTTCTACACACCATGGAGTCACTAGGGCAGGCACAGCCTGAGGACTGCTGTTCTAGAAACCATGGAGTCACTAGGGCAGACACAGCCTGAGGACTGCTGTTCCACACACCATGGAGTCACCAGGGCAGGTGCAGCCTGAGGACTGCTGTTCCACACACCATGGAGTCACCAGGGCAGGCGCAGCCTGAGGACTGCTGTTCTGCACACCATGGAGTCACTAGGGCAGGCACAGCCTGAGGACTACTGTTCTACACACCATGGAGTCACCAGGGCAGGCATAGCCTGAGGACTGCTATTCTACACCATGGAGTCACTAGGGCAGGCACAGCCTGAGGACTGTTGTTCCACACACCATGGAGTCACTCAGGGCAGGCACAGCCTGAGGACTGCTGTTCTACACACCATGGAGTCACTAGGGCAGGCCCAGCCTGAGCACTGCTGTTCTATACACCATGGAGTCACTCAGGGCAGACACAGCCTGAGGACTGCTGTTCTACACACCATGGAGTCACTAGGGCATGCACAGCCTGAGGAATCCTGTTCTACACACCATGGAGTCACTAGGACAGACACAGCCTGAGGACTGCTGTTCTACACACCATGGAGTCACTAGGGCAGGCGCAGCCTGTGGACTGCTGTTCTACACACCATGGAGTCACCAGGGAAGGCACAGCCTGAGGACTGCTGTTCTACACACCATGGAGTCACTAGGGCAGGCACAGCCTGAGGAATGCTGTTCTACACACCATGGAGTCACCAGGGAAGGCACAGCCTGAGGACTGCTGTTCTAGACACCATGGAGTCACCAGGGCAGGTACAGCCTGAGGATTGCTGTTCAACACACCACGGATTTTCTCAGGGTAGGCACAGCCTGAGGACTGCTGTTCTACACACCATGGAGTCACTAGGGCAGGTGCAGCCTGAGGATTGCTGTTTTACACACCATGGATTCCCTCAGGGTAGGCACAGCCTGAGGACTGCTGTTCTACACACCATGGAGTCACTAGGGCAGGTGCAGCCTGAGGACTGCTGTTCTACACACTATGGATTCACTAGGGCAGACACAGCTTGAGGACTGCTGTTCCACACACCATGGAGTCACTCAGGGCAGGCACAGCCTGAGGACTGCTGTCCTACACACCATGGAGTCACTAGGGCAGGCACAGCCTGAGTACTGCTGTTCTACACACCATGGAGTCACCAGGGCATGCACAGCCTGAGGACTGCTGTTCCACACACCATGGAGTCACTAGGGCAGGCACAGCCTGAGGACTGCTGTTCTACACACCATGGAGTCACCAGGGAAGGCACAGCCTGAGGACTGCTGTTCTACACACCATGGAGTCACCAGGGCAGGCACAGCCTGAGGACTGCTGTTCCACACACCATGGAGTCACTCAGGGCAGGCACAGCCTGAGGACTGCTGTTCTACACACCATGGAGTCACTAGGTTAGGCACAGCCTGAGGACTGCTGTTCTACACACCATGGAGTCACTAGGGCAGACACAGCCTGAGGACTACTGTTCTACACACCATGGAGTCACTAGGGCAGGCACAGCCTGCGGACTGCTGTTCTACACACCTTGGAGTCACTAGGGCATGCACAGCCTGAGGACTACTGTTCTATACACCATGGAGTCACTAGGGCAGGCACCGCCTGAGGACTGCTGTTCTATACACCATGGAGTCACTAGGGCAGGCACAGCCTGAGGACTGCTGTTCTACACACCATGGAGTCACTAGGGCAGGCACAGCCTGAGCACTGCTGTTCCACACACCATGGAGTCACTAGGGCAGGCCCAGCCTGAGGACTGCTGTTCTACACACCATGGAGTCACTAGGGCAGTCCCAGCCTGAGCACTGCTGTTCCACACACCATGGAGTCACCAGGGCAGGCACAGCCTGAGGACTGCTGTTCTACACACCATGGAGTCACTAGGGCAGGCACAGTATGAGTACTACTGTTCTATACACCATGGAGTCACTATGGCAGGCACAGCCTGAGGACTGCTGTTCTATACACCATGGAGTCACTAGGGCAGGCACAGCCTGAGGACTGCTGTTCTACACACCATGGAGTCACTAGGGCAGGCACAGCCTGAGGACTGCTGTTCCACACACCATGGAGTCACCAGGGCAGGCCCAGCCTGAGGACTGCTGTTCTACACACCATGGAGTCACTAGTGCAGGCACAGCCTGAGGACTGTTGTTCTACACACCATGGAGTCACTCAGGGTAGGCACAGCCTGAGGACTGCTGTTCTACACACCATGGAGTCACCAGGGCAGGCACAGCCTGAGGACTGCTGTCCTACACACCATGGAGTCACTAGGGCAGGCACAGCCTGAGGACTGCTGTTCTACACACCATGGAGTCACCAGGGCAGACACAGCCTGAGGACTGCTATTCTACACCATGGAGTCACTAGGGCAGGCACAGCCTGAGGACTGTTGTTCCACACACCATGGAGTCACCAGGGCAGGCACAGCCTGAGGACTGCTGTTCTACACACCATGGAGTCACCAGAGCAGGCGCAGCCTGAGGACTGCTGTTCCACACACCATGGAGTCACCAGGGCAGGCACCGCCTGAGGACTGCTGTTCTACACACCATGGAGTCACCAGGGCAGGAACGGCGTGAGGTCTGCTCTTCTACACACCATGGAGTCAATAGTGCAGGCACAGCCTGAGGACTGTTGTTCTACACACCATGGAGTCACTCAGGGCAGGCACAGCCTGAGGACTGCTGTTTTACACACCATGGAGTCACCAGGGCAGGCACAGCCTGAGGACTGCTGTCCTACACACCATGGAGTCACTAGGGCAGGCACAGCCTGAGGACTGCTGTTCTACACACCATGGAGTCACTACGGCAGGCACAGCCTGAGGACTGCTGTTCTACACACCATGGAGTCACCAGGGCAGGCACAGCCTGAGGACTGCTATTCTACACCATGGAGTCACTAGGGCAGGCACAGCCTGAGGACTGTTGTTCCACACACCATGGAGTCACCAGGGCAGGCACAGCCTGAGGACTGCTGTTCTACACACCATGGAGTCACCAGGGCAGGCACAGCCTGAGGACTGCTGTTCCACACACCATGGAGTCACCAGGGCAGGCCCAGCCTGAGGACTGCTGTTCTACACACCATGGAGTCACTAGTGCAGGCACAGCCTGAGGACTGCTGTTCTACACACTATGGAGTCACTAGGGCAGGTAAAGCCTGAGGACTGCTGTTCTACACACCATGGAGTCACTAGGGCAGGCTCAGCCTGAGGACTACTGTTCTATACACCATGGAGTCACTAGGGCAGGCACAGCCTGAGGACTGCTGTTCTATACACCATGGAGTCACTAGGGCAGGCGCAGCCTGAGGACTGCTGTTCTACACACCATGGAGTCACTAGGGCAGGCACAGCCTGAGGACTGCTGTTCTACACACCATGGAGTCACCAAGACAGGCACAGCCTGAGGACTGCTGTTCCACACACCATGGAGTCACTAGGGCAGGCACAGCCTGAGGACTGCTGTTCCACACACCATGGAGTCACTCAGGGCAGACACAGCCTGAGGACTGCTGTTCTACACACCATGGAGTCACTAGGGCAGGCACAGCCTGAGGACTGCTGTTCTACACACCATGGAGTCACCAGGGCAGGCGCAGCCTGAGGACTGCTGTTCTACACACCATGGAGTCACTAGGGCAGGCACAGCCTGAGGACTGCTGTTCTACACACCATGGAGTCACTCAGGGCAGGCGCAGCCTGAGGACTGCTGTTCTACACACCATGGAGTCACTAGGGCAGGCACAGCCTGAGGACTGCTGTTCTACACACCATGGAGTCACTAGGGCATGCGTAGCCTGAGGACTGCTGTTCTATACACCATGGAGTCACCAGGGCAGGCACAGCCTGAGGACTGCTGTCCTACACACCATGGAGTCACTAGGGCAGGCACAGCCTGAGGACTGCTGTTCTACACACCATGGAGTCACTACGGCAGGCACAGCCTGAGGACTGCTGTTCTACACACCATGGAGTCACCAGGGCAGGCACAGCCTGAGGACTGCTATTCTACACCATGGAGTCACTAGGGCAGGCACAGCCTGAGGACTGTTGTTCCACACACCATGGAGTCACCAGGGCAGGCACAGCCTGAGGACTGCTGTTCTACACACCATGGAGTCACCAGGGCAGGCACAGCCTGAGGACTGCTGTTCCACACACCATGGAGTCACCAGGGCAGGCCCAGCCTGAGGACTGCTGTTCTACACACCATGGAGTCACTAGTGCAGGCACAGCCTGAGGACTGCTGTTCTACACACTATGGAGTCACTAGGGCAGGTAAAGCCTGAGGACTGCTGTTCTACACACCATGGAGTCACTAGGGCAGGCTCAGCCTGAGGACTACTGTTCTATACACCATGGAGTCACTAGGGCAGGCACAGCCTGAGGACTGCTGTTCTATACACCATGGAGTCACTAGGGCAGGCGCAGCCTGAGGACTGCTGTTCTACACACCATGGAGTCACTAGGGCATGCACAGCCTGAGGACTACTGTTCTATACACCCTGGAGTCACTAGGGCAGGCACAGCCTGAGGACTGCTGTTCTACACACCATGGAGTCACTAGGGCAGGCACAGCCTGAGGACTGCTGTTCTATACACCATGGAGTCACTAGGGCAGGCACAGCCTGAGGACTGCTGTTCTACACACCATGGAGTCACTAGGGCAGGCACAGCCTGAGGACTACTGTTCTATACACCCTGGAGTCCCTAGGGCATGCACAGCCTGAGGACTGCTGTTCTACACACCATGGAGTCACTAGGGCAGACACAGCCTGAGGACTACTGTTCTATACACCCTGGAGTCACTAGGGCAGGCACAGCCTGAGGACTGCTGTTCTACCCACCATGGACTCACTAGTGCAGGCCCAGCCTGAGGACTGGTGTTCTACACACCATGGAGTCACTAGTGCAGGCACAGCCTGAGGACTGCTGTTCTACACACCATGGAGTCACTTGGGCAGGCACAGCCTGAGGACTGCTTTTCCACACACCATGGAGTTACCAGGGCAGGCACAGCCTGAGGACTGCTGTTCTACACCATGGAGTCACTAGGGCAAGCATAGCCTGAGGACTGCTCTTCTACACACCATGGAGTGACCAGGCAGGCACAGCCTGAGGACTGCTGTTCTATACACCATGGAGTCACCAGGGCAGGCGCAGCCTGAGGACTGCTGTTCTACACACCATGGAGTCACTAGGGCATGCGCAGCCTGTGGACTGCTGTTCTACACACCATGGAGTCACCAGGGAAGGCACAGCCTGAGGACTGCTGTTCTACACACCATGGAGTCACTAGGGCAGGCACAGCCTGAGGACTGCTGTTCTAGAAACCATGGAGTCACTAGGGCAGACACAGCCTGAGGACTGCTGTTCCACACACCATGGAGTCACCAGGGCAGGTGCAGCCTGAGGACTGCTGTTCCACACACCATGGAGTCACCAGGGCAGGCGCAGCCTGAGGACTGCTGTTCTGCACACCATGGAGTCACTAGGGCAGGCACAGCCTGAGGACTACTGTTCTACACACCATGGAGTCACCAGGGCAGGCATAGCCTGAGGACTGCTATTCTACACCATGGAGTCACTAGGGCAGGCACAGCCTGAGGACTGTTGTTCCACACACCATGGAGTCACTCAGGGCAGGCACAGCCTGAGGACTGCTGTTCTACACACCATGGAGTCACTAGGGCAGGCCCAGCCTGAGCACTGCTGTTCTATACACCATGGAGTCACTCAGGGCAGACACAGCCTGAGGACTGCTGTTCTACACACCATGGAGTCACTAGGGCATGCACAGCCTGAGGAATCCTGTTCTACACACCATGGAGTCACTAGGACAGACACAGCCTGAGGACTGCTGTTCTACACACCATGGAGTCACTAGGGCAGGCGCAGCCTGTGGACTGCTGTTCTACACACCATGGAGTCACCAGGGAAGGCACAGCCTGAGGACTGCTGTTCTACACACCATGGAGTCACTAGGGCAGGCACAGCCTGAGGAATGCTGTTCTACACACCATGGAGTCACCAGGGAAGGCACAGCCTGAGGACTGCTGTTCTAGACACCATGGAGTCACCAGGGCAGGTACAGCCTGAGGATTGCTGTTCAACACACCACGGATTTTCTCAGGGTAGGCACAGCCTGAGGACTGCTGTTCTACACACCATGGAGTCACTAGGGCAGGTGCAGCCTGAGGATTGCTGTTTTACACACCATGGATTCCCTCAGGGTAGGCACAGCCTGAGGACTGCTGTTCTACACACCATGGAGTCACTAGGGCAGGTGCAGCCTGAGGACTGCTGTTCTACACACTATGGATTCACTAGGGCAGACACAGCTTGAGGACTGCTGTTCCACACACCATGGAGTCACTCAGGGCAGGCACAGCCTGAGGACTGCTGTCCTACACACCATGGAGTCACTAGGGCAGGCACAGCCTGAGTACTGCTGTTCTACACACCATGGAGTCACCAGGGCATGCACAGCCTGAGGACTGCTGTTCCACACACCATGGAGTCACTAGGGCAGGCACAGCCTGAGGACTGCTGTTCTACACACCATGGAGTCACCAGGGAAGGCACAGCCTGAGGACTGCTGTTCTACACACCATGGAGTCACCAGGGCAGGCACAGCCTGAGGACTGCTGTTCCACACACCATGGAGTCACTCAGGGCAGGCACAGCCTGAGGACTGCTGTTCTACACACCATGGAGTCACTAGGTTAGGCACAGCCTGAGGACTGCTGTTCTACACACCATGGAGTCACTAGGGCAGACACAGCCTGAGGACTACTGTTCTACACACCATGGAGTCACTAGGGCAGGCACAGCCTGCGGACTGCTGTTCTACACACCTTGGAGTCACTAGGGCATGCACAGCCTGAGGACTACTGTTCTATACACCATGGAGTCACTAGGGCAGGCACCGCCTGAGGACTGCTGTTCTATACACCATGGAGTCACTAGGGCAGGCACAGCCTGAGGACTGCTGTTCTACACACCATGGAGTCACTAGGGCAGGCACAGCCTGAGCACTGCTGTTCCACACACCATGGAGTCACTAGGGCAGGCCCAGCCTGAGGACTGCTGTTCTACACACCATGGAGTCACTAGGGCAGTCCCAGCCTGAGCACTGCTGTTCCACACACCATGGAGTCACCAGGGCAGGCACAGCCTGAGGACTGCTGTTCTACACACCATGGAGTCACTAGGGCAGGCACAGTATGAGTACTACTGTTCTATACACCATGGAGTCACTATGGCAGGCACAGCCTGAGGACTGCTGTTCTATACACCATGGAGTCACTAGGGCAGGCACAGCCTGAGGACTGCTGTTCTACACACCATGGAGTCACTAGGGCAGGCACAGCCTGAGGACTGCTGTTCCACACACCATGGAGTCACCAGGGCAGGCCCAGCCTGAGGACTGCTGTTCTACACACCATGGAGTCACTAGTGCAGGCACAGCCTGAGGACTGTTGTTCTACACACCATGGAGTCACTCAGGGTAGGCACAGCCTGAGGACTGCTGTTCTACACACCATGGAGTCACCAGGGCAGGCACAGCCTGAGGACTGCTGTCCTACACACCATGGAGTCACTAGGGCAGGCACAGCCTGAGGACTGCTGTTCTACACACCATGGAGTCACCAGGGCAGACACAGCCTGAGGACTGCTATTCTACACCATGGAGTCACTAGGGCAGGCACAGCCTGAGGACTGTTGTTCCACACACCATGGAGTCACCAGGGCAGGCACAGCCTGAGGACTGCTGTTCTACACACCATGGAGTCACCAGAGCAGGCGCAGCCTGAGGACTGCTGTTCCACACACCATGGAGTCACCAGGGCAGGCACCGCCTGAGGACTGCTGTTCTACACACCATGGAGTCACCAGGGCAGGAACGGCGTGAGGTCTGCTCTTCTACACACCATGGAGTCAATAGTGCAGGCACAGCCTGAGGACTGTTGTTCTACACACCATGGAGTCACTCAGGGCAGGCACAGCCTGAGGACTGCTGTTTTACACACCATGGAGTCACCAGGGCAGGCACAGCCTGAGGACTGCTGTCCTACACACCATGGAGTCACTAGGGCAGGCACAGCCTGAGGACTGCTGTTCTACACACCATGGAGTCACTACGGCAGGCACAGCCTGAGGACTGCTGTTCTACACACCATGGAGTCACCAGGGCAGGCACAGCCTGAGGACTGCTATTCTACACCATGGAGTCACTAGGGCAGGCACAGCCTGAGGACTGTTGTTCCACACACCATGGAGTCACCAGGGCAGGCACAGCCTGAGGACTGCTGTTCTACACACCATGGAGTCACCAGGGCAGGCACAGCCTGAGGACTGCTGTTCCACACACCATGGAGTCACCAGGGCAGGCCCAGCCTGAGGACTGCTGTTCTACACACCATGGAGTCACTAGTGCAGGCACAGCCTGAGGACTGCTGTTCTACACACTATGGAGTCACTAGGGCAGGTAAAGCCTGAGGACTGCTGTTCTACACACCATGGAGTCACTAGGGCAGGCTCAGCCTGAGGACTACTGTTCTATACACCATGGAGTCACTAGGGCAGGCACAGCCTGAGGACTGCTGTTCTATACACCATGGAGTCACTAGGGCAGGCGCAGCCTGAGGACTGCTGTTCTACACACCATGGAGTCACTAGGGCATGCACAGCCTGAGGACTACTGTTCTATACACCCTGGAGTCACTAGGGCAGGCACAGCCTGAGGACTGCTGTTCTACACACCATGGAGTCACTAGGGCAGGCACAGCCTGAGGACTGCTGTTCTATACACCATGGAGTCACTAGGGCAGGCACAGCCTGAGGACTGCTGTTCTACACACCATGGAGTCACTAGGGCAGGCACAGCCTGAGGACTACTGTTCTATACACCCTGGAGTCCCTAGGGCATGCACAGCCTGAGGACTGCTGTTCTACACACCATGGAGTCACTAGGGCAGACACAGCCTGAGGACTACTGTTCTATACACCCTGGAGTCACTAGGGCAGGCACAGCCTGAGGACTGCTGTTCTACCCACCATGGACTCACTAGTGCAGGCCCAGCCTGAGGACTGGTGTTCTACACACCATGGAGTCACTAGTGCAGGCACAGCCTGAGGACTGCTGTTCTACACACCATGGAGTCACTTGGGCAGGCACAGCCTGAGGACTGCTTTTCCACACACCATGGAGTTACCAGGGCAGGCACAGCCTGAGGACTGCTGTTCTACACCATGGAGTCACTAGGGCAAGCATAGCCTGAGGACTGCTCTTCTACACACCATGGAGTGACCAGGCAGGCACAGCCTGAGGACTGCTGTTCTATACACCATGGAGTCACCAGGGCAGGCGCAGCCTGAGGACTGCTGTTCTACACACCATGGAGTCACTAGGGCATGCGCAGCCTGTGGACTGCTGTTCTACACACCATGGAGTCACCAGGGAAGGCACAGCCTGAGGACTGCTGTTCTACACACCATGGAGTCACTAGGGCAGGCACAGCCTGAGGACTGCTGTTCTAGAAACCATGGAGTCACTAGGGCAGACACAGCCTGAGGACTGCTGTTCCACACACCATGGAGTCACCAGGGCAGGTGCAGCCTGAGGACTGCTGTTCCACACACCATGGAGTCACCAGGGCAGGCGCAGCCTGAGGACTGCTGTTCTGCACACCATGGAGTCACTAGGGCAGGCACAGCCTGAGGACTACTGTTCTACACACCATGGAGTCACCAGGGCAGGCATAGCCTGAGGACTGCTATTCTACACCATGGAGTCACTAGGGCAGGCACAGCCTGAGGACTGTTGTTCCACACACCATGGAGTCACTCAGGGCAGGCACAGCCTGAGGACTGCTGTTCTACACACCATGGAGTCACTAGGGCAGGCCCAGCCTGAGCACTGCTGTTCCACACACCATGGAGTCAATAGGGCAGGCACAGCCTGAGGACTGCTGTTCTACACACCATGGAGTCTCCAGGGCAGGCACAGCCTGAGGACTGCTGTTCTACCCACCATGGAGTCACTAGTGCAGGCGCAGCCTGAGGACTGGTGTTCTACACACCATGGAGTCACCAGGGCAGGCACAGCCTGAGGACTGCTGTTCTACACACCATGGAGTCACTAGGGCAGACACAGCCTGAGGACTGCTGTTCTATACACCATGGAGTCACTCAGGGCAGACACAGCCTGAGGACTGCTGTTCTACACACCATGGAGTCACTAGGGCATGCACAGCCTGAGGAATCCTGTTCTACACACCATGGAGTCACTAGGACAGACACAGCCTGGGGACTGCTGTTCCACACACCATGGAGTCACCAGGACAGGCACAGCTTGAGGACTGCTGTTCTACACACCATGGAGTCACCAGGGTAGGCACAGCCTGAGGACTGCTGTTCTAGACACCATGGAGTCACCAGGGCAGGCGCAGCCTGAGGACTGCTGTTCTGCACACCATGGAGTCTCCAGGGCAGGCACAGCCTGAGGACTGCTGTTCTACCCACCATGGAGTCACTAGTGCAGGCGCAGCCTGAGGACTGGTGTTCTACACACCATGGAGTCACCAGGGCAGGCACAGGCTGAGGACTGCTGTTCTACACACCATGGAGTCACTAGGGCAGGCACCGCCTGAGGACTGCTGTTCCACACACCATGGAGTCACCAGGGCAGGCACAGCCTGAGGACTGCTGTTCTACACACCATGGAGTCACCAGGGCAGGCACAGCCTGAGGACTGCTGTTCTACACACTATGGAGTCACTAGGGCAGGCACAGCCTGAGGACTGCTGTTCTACCCACCATGGAGTTACTAGGGCAGGCACAGCCTGAGGACTGCTGTTCTACACACCATGGAGTCACCAGGGCAGGCATAGCCTGAGGACTGCTATTCTACACCATGGAGTCACTAGGGCAGGCACAGCCTGAGGACTGTTGTTCCACACACCATGGAGTCACTCAGGGCAGGCACAGCCTGAGGACTGCTGTTCTACACACCATGGAGTCACTAGGGCAGGCCCAGCCTGAGCACTGCTGTTCCACACACCATGGAGTCACTAGGGCAGGCGCAGCCTGTGGACTGCTGTTCTACACACCATGGAGTCACTAGGGCAGGCGCAGCCTGTGGACTGCTGTTCTACACACCATGGAGTCACCAGGGAAGGCACAGCCTGAGGACTGCTGTTCTACACACCATGGAGTCACTAGGGCAGGCACAGCCTGAGGAATGCTGTTCTACACACCATGGAGTCACCAGGGAAGGCACAGCCTGAGGACTGCTGTTCTAGACACCATGGAGTCACCAGGGCAGGTACAGCCTGAGGATTGCTGTTCAACACACCACGGATTTTCTCAGGGTAGGCACAGCCTGAGGACTGGTGTTCTACACACCATGGAGTCACCAGGGCAGGCACAGCCTGAGGACTGCTGTTCTACACACCATGGAGTCACCAGGGCAGGCACAGCCTGAGGACTGGTGTTCTACACACCATGGAGTCACCAGGGCAGGCACAGCCTGAGGACTGCTGTTCTACACACCATGGAGTCACCAGGGCAGGCACAGCCTGAGGACTGCTGTTCTACACACCATGGAGTCACCAGGGCAGGCACAGCCTGAGGACTGCTGTTCTATACACCATGGAGTTACCAGGGCAGGCGCAGCCTGAGGACTGCTGTTCTACACACCATGGAGTCACTAGGGCAGGCGCAGCCTGTGGACTGCTGTTCTACACACCATGGAGTCACTAGGGCAGGCACAGCCTGAGGAATGCTGTTCTACACACCATGGAGTCACCAGGGAAGGCACAGCCTGAGGACTGCTGTTCTAGACACCATGGAGTCACCAGGGCAGGTACAGCCTGAGGATTGCTGTTCAACACACCACGGATTTTCTCAGGGTAGGCACAGCCTGAGGACTGCTGTTCTACACACCATGGAGTCACTAGGGCAGGTGCAGCCTGAGGATTGCTGTTTTACACACCATGGATTCCCTCAGGGTAGGCACAGCCTGAGGACTGCTGTTCTACACACCATGGAGTCACTAGGGCAGGTGCAGCCTGAGGACTGCTGTTCTACACACTATGGATTCACTAGGGCAGACACAGCTTGAGGACTGCTGTTCCACACACCATGGAGTCACTCAGGGCAGGCACAGCCTGAGGACTGCTGTCCTACACACCATGGAGTCACTAGGGCAGGCACAGCCTGAGTACTGCTGTTCTACACACCATGGAGTCACCAGGGCATGCACAGCCTGAGGACTGCTGTTCCACACACCATGGAGTCACTAGGGCAGGCACAGCCTGAGGACTGCTGTTCTACACACCATGGAGTCACCAGGGAAGGCACAGCCTGAGGACTGCTGTTCTACACACCATGGAGTCACCAGGGCAGGCACAGCCTGAGGACTGCTGTTCCACACACCATGGAGTCACTCAGGGCAGGCACAGCCTGAGGACTGCTGTTCTACACACCATGGAGTCACTAGGTTAGGCACAGCCTGAGGACTGCTGTTCTACACACCATGGAGTCACTAGGGCAGACACAGCCTGAGGACTACTGTTCTACACACCATGGAGTCACTAGGGCAGGCACAGCCTGCGGACTGCTCTTCTACACACCTTGGAGTCACTAGGGCATGCACAGCCTGAGGACTACTGTTCTATACACCATGGAGTCACTAGGGCAGGCACCGCCTGAGGACTGCTGTTCTATACACCATGGAGTCACTAGGGCAGGCACAGCCTGAGGACTGCTGTTCTACACACCATGGAGTCACTAGGGCAGGCACAGCCTGAGCACTGCTGTTCCACACACCATGGAGTCACTAGGGCAGGCCCAGCCTGAGGACTGCTGTTCTACACACCATGGAGTCACTAGGGCAGTCCCAGCCTGAGCACTGCTGTTCCACACACCATGGAGTCACCAGGGCAGGCACAGCCTGAGGACTGCTGTTCTACACACCATGGAGTCACTAGGGCAGGCACAGTCTGAGTACTACTGTTCTATACACCATGGAGTCACTATGGCAGGCACAGCCTGAGGACTGCTGTTCTATACACCATGGAGTCACTAGGGCAGGCACAGCCTGAGGACTGCTGTTCTACACACCATGGAGTCACTAGGGCAGGCACAGCCTGAGGACTGCTGTTCCACACACCATGGAGTCACCAGGGCAGTCCCAGCCTGAGGACTGCTGTTCTACACACCATGGAGTCACTAGTGCAGGCACAGCCTGAGGACTGTTGTTCTACACACCATGGAGTCACTCAGGGTAGGCACAGCCTGAGGACTGCTGTTCTACACACCATGGAGTCACCAGGGCAGGCACAGCCTGAGGACTGCTGTCCTACACACCAAGGAGTCACCAGGGCAGGCACAGCCTGAGGACTGCTGTTCTACACACCATGGAGTCACTAGTGCAGGCACAGCCTGAGGACTGTTGTTCTACACACCATGGAGTCACTCAGGGTAGGCACAGCCTGAGGACTGCTGTTCTACACACCATGGAGTCACCAGGGCAGGCACAGCCTGAGGACTGCTGTTCTACACACCATGGAGTCACTAGTGCAGGCACAGCCTGAGGACTGTTGTTCTACACACCATGGAGTCACTCAGGGTAGGCACAGCCTGAGGACTGCTGTTCTACACACCATGGAGTCACTAGGGCAGGCACAGCCTGAGGACTGCTGTTCTACACACCATGGAGTCACCAGGGCAGACACAGCCTGAGGACTGCTATTCTACACCATGGTGTCACTAGGGCAGGCACAGCCTGAGGACTGTTGTTCCACACACCATGGAGTCACCAGGGCAGGCACAGCCTGAGGACTGCTGTTCTACACACCATGGAGTCACCAGAGCAGGCGCAGCCTGAGGACTGCTGTTCCACACACCATGGAGTCACCTGGGCAGGCACCGCCTGAGGACTGCTGTTCTACACACCATGGAGTCACCAGGGCAGGAACGGCGTGAGGTCTGCTCTTCTACACACCATGGAGTCAATAGTGCAGGCACAGCCTGAGGACTGTTGTTCTACACACCATGGAGTCACTCAGGGCAGGCACAGCCTGAGGACTGCTGTTTTACACACCATGGAGTCACCAGGGCAGGCACAGCCTGAGGACTGCTGTCCTACACACCATGGAGTCACTAGGGCAGGCACAGCCTGAGGACTGCTGTTCTACACACCATGGAGTCACTACGGCAGGCACAGCCTGAGGACTGCTGTTCTACACACCATGGAGTCACCAGGGCAGGCACAGCCTGAGGACTGCTATTCTACACCATGGAGTCACTAGGGCAGGCACAGCCTGAGGACTGTTGTTCCACACACCATGGAGTCACCAGGGCAGGCACAGCCTGAGGACTGCTGTTCTACACACCATGGAGTCACCAGGGCAGGCACAGCCTGAGGACTGCTGTTCCACACACCATGGAGTCACCAGGGCAGGCCCAGCCTGAGGACTGCTGTTCTAAACACCATGGAGTCACTAGTGCAGGCACAGCCTGAGGACTGCTGTTCTACACACTATGGAGTCACTAGGGCAGGTAAAGCCTGAGGACTGCTGTTCTACACACCATGGAGTCACTAGGGCAGGCTCAGCCTGAGGACTACTGTTCTATACACCATGGAGTCACTAGGGCAGGCACAGCCTGAGGACTGCTGTTCTATACACCATGGAGTCACTAGGGCAGGCGCAGCCTGAGGACTGCTGTTCTACACACCATGGAGTCACTAGGGCATGCACAGCCTGAGGACTACTGTTCTATACACCCTGGAGTCACTAGGGCAGGCACAGCCTGAGGACTGCTGTTCTACACACCATGGAGTCACTAGGGCAGGCACAGCCTGAGGACTGCTGTTCTATACACCATGGAGTCACTAGGGCAGGCACAGCCTGAGGACTGCTGTTCTACACACCATGGAGTCACTAGGGCAGGCACAGCCTGAGGACTACTGTTCTATACACCCTGGAGTCCCTAGGGCATGCACAGCCTGAGGACTGCTGTTCTACACACCATGGAGTCACTAGGGCAGACACAGCCTGAGGACTACTGTTCTATACACCCTGGAGTCACTAGGGCAGGCACAGCCTGAGGACTGCTGTTCTACCCACCATGGAGTCACTAGTGCAGGCCCAGCCTGAGGACTGGTGTTCTACACACCATGGAGTCACTAGTGCAGGCACAGCCTGAGGACTGCTGTTCTACACACCATGGAGTCACTTGGGCAGGCACAGCCTGAGGACTGCTTTTCCACACACCATGGAGTTACCAGGGCAGGCACAGCCTGAGGACTGCTGTTCTACACCATGGAGACACTAGGGCAAGCATAGCCTGAGGACTGCTCTTCTACACACCATGGAGTGACCAGGCAGGCACAGCCTGAGGACTGCTGTTCTATACACCATGGAGTCACCAGGGCAGGCGCAGCCTGAGGACTGCTGTTCTACACACCATGGAGTCACTAGGGCATGCGCAGCCTGTGGACTGCTGTTCTACACACCATGGAGTCACCAGGGAAGGCACAGCCTGAGGACTGCTGTTCTACACACCATGGAGTCACTAGGGCAGGCACAGCCTGAGGACTGCTGTTCTAGAAACCATGGAGTCACTAGGGCAGACACAGCCTGAGGACTGCTGTTCCACACACCATGGAGTCACCAGGGCAGGTGCAGCCTGAGGACTGCTGTTCCACACACCATGGAGTCACCAGGGCAGGCGCAGCCTGAGGACTGCTGTTCTGCACACCATGGAGTCACTAGGGCAGGCACAGCCTGAGGACTACTGTTCTACACACCATGGAGTCACCAGGGCAGGCATAGCCTGAGGACTGCTATTCTACACCATGGAGTCACTAGGGCAGGCACAGCCTGAGGACTGTTGTTCCACACACCATGGAGTCACTCAGGGCAGGCACAGCCTGAGGACTGCTGTTCTACACACCATGGAGTCACTAGGGCAGGCCCAGCCTGAGCACTGCTGTTCCACACACCATGGAGTCACCAGGGCAGACACAGCCTGAGGACTGCTGTTCTACACACCATGGAGTCTCCAGGGCAGGCACAGCCTGAGGACTGCTGTTCTACCCACCATGGAGTCACTAGTGCAGGCGCAGCCTGAGGACTGGTGTTCTACACACCATGGAGTCACCAGGGCAGGCACAGCCTGAGGACTGCTGTTCTACACACCACGGAGTCACTAGGGCAGGCACAGCCTGAGGACTGCTGTTCCACACTCCATGGAGTCACTCAGGGCAGGCACAGCCTGAGGACTCCTGTTCTACACAACATGGAGTCAAAAAGGCAGGTGCAGCCTGAGGACTGCTGTCCTACACACCATGGAGTCACGAGGGCAGGCACAGCCTGAGGACTGCTGTTCTACACACCATGGAGTCACTAGGGCATGCACAGCCTGAGGAATCCTGTTCTACACACCATGGAGTCACTAGGACAGACACAGCCTGGGGACTGCTGTTCCACACACCATGGAGTCACCAGGACAGGCACAGCTTGAGGACTGCTGTTCTACACACCATGGAGTCACCAGGGTAGGCACAGCCTGAGGACTGCTGTTCTACACACCATGGAGTCACCAGGGCAGGCGCAGCCTGAGGACTGCTGTTCTGCACACCATGGAGTCTCCAGGGCAGGCACAGCCTGAGGACTGCTGTTCTACCCACCATGGAGTCACTAGTGCAGGCGCAGCCTGAGGACTGGTGTTCTACACACCATGGAGTCACCAGGGCAGGCACAGGCTGAGGACTGCTGTTCTACACACCATGGAGTCACTAGGGCAGGCACCGCCTGAGGACTGCTGTTCCACACACCATGGAGTCACCAGGGCAGGCACAGCCTGAGGACTGCTGTTCTACACACCATGGAGTCACCAGGGCAGGCACAGCCTGAGGACTGCTGTTCTACACACTATGGAGTCACTAGGGCAGGCACAGCCTGAGGACTGCTGTTCTACCCACCATGGAGTTACTAGGGCAGGCACAGCCTGAGGACTGGTGTTCTACACACCATGGAGTCACCAGGGCAGGCACAGCCTGAGGACTGCTGTTCTACACACCATGGAGTCACCAGGGCAGGCACAGCCTGAGGACTGGTGTTCTACACACCATGGAGTCACCAGATCAGGCACAGCCTGAGGACTGCTGTTCTACACACCATGGAGTCACCAGGGCAGGCACAGCCTGAGGACTGCTGTTCTACACACCATGGAGTCACCAGGGCAGGCACAGCCTGAGGACTGCTGTTCTATACACCATGGAGTTACCAGGGCAGGCGCAGCCTGAGGACTGCTGTTCTACACACCATGGAGTCACTAGGGCAGGCGCAGCCTGTGGACTGCTGTTCTACACACCATGGAGTCACCAGGGAAGGCACAGCCTGAGGACTGCTGTTCTACACACCATGGAGTCACTAGGGCAGGCACAGCCTGAGGAATGCTGTTCTACACACCATGGAGTCACCAGGGAAGGCACAGCCTGAGGACTGCTGTTCTAGACACCATGGAGTCACCAGGGCAGGTACAGCCTGAGGATTGCTGTTCAACACACCACGGATTTTCTCAGGGTAGGCACAGCCTGAGGACTGCTGTTCTACACACCATGGAGTCACTAGGGCAGGTGCAGCCTGAGGATTGCTGTTTTACACACCATGGATTCCCTCAGGGTAGGCACAGCCTGAGGACTGCTGTTCTACACACCATGGAGTCACTAGGGCAGGTGCAGCCTGAGGACTGCTGTTCTACACACTATGGATTCACTAGGGCAGACACAGCTTGAGGACTGCTGTTCCACACACCATGGAGTCACTCAGGGCAGGCACAGCCTGAGGACTGCTGTCCTACACACCATGGAGTCACTAGGGCAGGCACAGCCTGAGTACTGCTGTTCTACACACCATGGAGTCACCAGGGCATGCACAGCCTGAGGACTGCTGTTCCACACACCATGGAGTCACTAGGGCAGGCACAGCCTGAGGACTGCTGTTCTACACACCATGGAGTCACCAGGGAAGGCACAGCCTGAGGACTGCTGTTCTACACACCATGGAGTCACCAGGGCAGGCACAGCCTGAGGACTGCTGTTCCACACACCATGGAGTCACTCAGGGCAGGCACAGCCTGAGGACTGCTGTTCTACACACCATGGAGTCACTAGGTTAGGCACAGCCTGAGGACTGCTGTTCTACACACCATGGAGTCACTAGGGCAGACACAGCCTGAGGACTACTGTTCTACACACCATGGAGTCACTAGGGCAGGCACAGCCTGCGGACTGCTGTTCTACACACCTTGGAGTCACTAGGGCATGCACAGCCTGAGGACTACTGTTCTATACACCATGGAGTCACTAGGGCAGGCACCGCCTGAGGACTGCTGTTCTATACACCATGGAGTCACTAGGGCAGGCACAGCCTGAGGACTGCTGTTCTACACACCATGGAGTCACTAGGGCAGGCACAGCCTGAGCACTGCTGTTCCACACACCATGGAGTCACTAGGGCAGGCCCAGCCTGAGGACTGCTGTTCTACACACCATGGAGTCACTAGGGCAGGCCCAGCCTGAGCACTGCTGTTCCACACACCATGGAGTCACCAGGGCAGGCACAGCCTGAGGACTGCTGTTCTACACACCATGGAGTCACTAGGGCAGGCACAGTCTGAGTAGTACTGTTCTATACACCATGGAGTCACTATGGCAGGCACAGCCTGAGGACTGCTGTTCTATACACCATGGAGTCACTAGGGCAGGCACAGCCTGAGGACTGCTGTTCTACACACCATGGAGTCACTAGGGCAGGCACAGCCTGAGGACTGCTGTTCCACACACCATGGAGTCACCAGGGCAGGCCCAGCCTGAGGAATGCTGTTCTACACACCATGGAGTCACTAGTGCAGGCACAGCCTGAGGACTGTTGTTCTACACACCATGGAGTCACTCAGGGTAGGCACAGCCTGAGGACTGCTGTTCTACACACCATGGAGTCACCAGGGCAGGCACAGCCTGAGGACTGCTGTTCTATACACCATGGAGTCACCAGGGCAGACACAGCCTGAGGACTGCTATTCTACACCATGGAGTCACTAGGGCAGGCACAGCCTGAGGACTGTTGTTCCACACACCATGGAGTCACCAGGGCAGGCACAGCCTGAGGACTGCTGTTCTACACACCATGGAGTCACCAGAGCAGGCGCAGCCTGAGGACTGCTGTTCCACACACCATGGAGTCACCAGGGCAGGCACCGCCTGAGGACTGCTGTTCTACACACCATGGAGTCACCAGGGCAGGAACGGCGTGAGGTCTGCTCTTCTACACACCATGGAGTCAATAGTGCAGGCACAGCCTGAGGACTGTTGTTCTACACACCATGGAGTCACTCAGGGCAGGCACAGCCTGAGGACTGCTGTTTTACACACCATGGAGTCACCAGGGCAGGCACAGCCTGAGGACTGCTGTCCTACACACCATGGAGTTACTAGGGCAGGCACAGCCTGAGGACTGCTGTTCTACACACCATGGAGTCACTACGGCAGGCACAGCCTGAGGACTGCTGTTCTACACACCATGGAGTCACCAGGGCAGGCACAGCCTGAGGACTGCTATTCTACACCATGGAGTCACTAGGGCAGGCACAGCCTGAGGACTGTTGTTCCACACACCATGGAGTCACCAGGGCAGGCACAGCCTGAGGACTGCTGTTCTACACACCATGGAGTCACCAGGGCAGGCACAGCCTGAGGACTGCTGTTCCACACACCATGGAGTCACCAGGGCAGGCCCAGCCTGAGGACTGCTGTTCTACACACCATGGAGTCACTAGTGCAGGCACAGCCTGAGGACTGCTGTTCTACACACTATGGAGTCACTAGGGCAGGTAAAGCCTGAGGACTGCTGTTCTACACACCATGGAGTCACTAGGGCAGGCTCAGCCTGAGGACTACTGTTCTATACACCATGGAGTCACTAGGGCAGGCACAGCCTGAGGACTGCTGTTCTATACACCATGGAGTCACTAGGGCAGGCGCAGCCTGAGGACTGCTGTTCTACACACCATGGAGTCACTAGGGCATGCACAGCCTGAGGACTACTGTTCTATACACCCTGGAGTCACTAGGGCAGGCACAGCCTGAGGACTGCTGTTCTACACACCATGGAGTCACTAGGGCAGGCACAGCCTGAGGACTGCTGTTCTATACACCATGGAGTCACTAGGGCAGGCACAGCCTGAGGACTGCTGTTCTACACACCATGGAGTCACTAGGGCAGGCACAGCCTGAGGACTACTGTTCTATACACCCTGGAGTCCCTAGGGCATGCACAGCCTGAGGACTGCTGTTCTACACACCATGGAGTCACTAGGGCAGACACAGCCTGAGGACTACTGTTCTATACACCCTGGAGTCACTAGGGCAGGCACAGCCTGAGGACTGCTGTTCTACCCACCATGGAGTCACTAGTGCAGGCCCAGCCTGAGGACTGGTGTTCTACACACCATGGAGTCACTAGTGCAGGCACAGCCTGAGGACTGCTGTTCTACACACCATGGAGTCACTTGGGCAGGCACAGCCTGAGGACTGCTTTTCCACACACCATGGAGTTACCAGGGCAGGCACAGCCTGAGGACTGCTGTTCTACACCATGGAGTCACTAGGGCAGGCATAGCCTGAGGACTGCTCTTCTACACACCATGGAGTGACCAGGCAGGCACAGCCTGAGGACTGCTGTTCTATACACCATGGAGTCACCAGGGCAGGCGCAGCCTGAGGACTGCTGTTCTACACACCATGGAGTCACTAGGGCATGCGCAGCCTGTGGACTGCTGTTCTACACACCATGGAGTCACCAGGGAAGGCACAGCCTGAGGACTGCTCTTCTACACACCATGGAGTCACTAGGGCAGGCACAGCCTGAGGACTGCTGTTCTAGAAACCATGGAGTCACTAGGGCAGACACAGCCTGAGGACTGCTGTTCCACACACCATGGAGTCACCAGGGCAGGTGCAGCCTGAGGACTGCTGTTCCACACACCATGGAGTCACCAGGGCAGGCGCAGCCTGAGGACTGCTGTTCTGCACACCATGGAGTCACTAGGGCAGGCACAGCCTGAGGACTACTGTTCTACACACCATGGAGTCACCAGGGCAGGCATAGCCTGAGGACTGCTATTCTACACCATGGAGTCACTAGGGCAGGCACAGCCTGAGGACTGTTGTTCCACACACCATGGAGTCACTCAGGGCAGGCACAGCCTGAGGACTGCTGTTCTACACACCATGGAGTCACTAGGGCAGGCCCAGCCTGAGCACTGCTGTTCCACACACCATGGAGTCACCAGGGCAGGCACAGCCTGAGGACTGCTGTTCTACACACCATGGAGTCTCCAGGGCAGGCACAGCCTGAGGACTGCTGTTCTACCCACCATGGAGTCACTAGTGCAGGCGCAGCCTGAGGACTGGTGTTCTACACACCATGGAGTCACCAGGGCAGGCACAGCCTGAGGACTGCTGTTCTACACACCACGGAGTCACTAGGGCAGGCACAGCCTGAGGACTGCTGTTCCACACTCCATGGAGTCACTCAGGGCAGGCACAGCCTGAGGACTCCTGTTCTACACAACATGGAGTCAAAAAGGCAGGTGCAGCCTGAGGACTGCTGTCCTACACACCATGGAGTCACTAGGGCAGGCACAGCCTGAGGACTGCTGTTCTACACACCATGGAGTCACTAGGGCATGCACAGCCTGAGGAATCCTGTTCTACACACCATGGAGTCACTAGGACAGACACAGCCTGGGGACTGCTGTTCCACACACCATGGAGTCACCAGGACAGGCACAGCTTGAGGACTGCTGTTCTACACACCATGGAGTCACCAGGGTAGGCACAGCCTGAGGACTGCTGTTCTACACACCATGGAGTCACCAGGGCAGGCGCAGCCTGAGGACTGCTGTTCTGCACACCATGGAGTCTCCAGGGCAGGCACAGCCTGAGGACTGCTGTTCTACCCACCATGGAGTCACTAGTGCAGGCGCAGCCTGAGGACTGGTGTTCTACACACCATGGAGTCACCAGGGCAGGCACAGGCTGAGGACTGCTGTTCTACAAACCATGGAGTCACTAGGGCAGGCACCGCCTGAGGACTGCTGTTCCACACACCATGGAGTCACCAGGGCAGGCACAGCCTGAGGACTGCTGTTCTACACACCATGGAGTCACCAGGGCAGGCACAGCCTGAGGACTGCTGTTCTACACACTATGGAGTCACTAGAGCAGGCACAGCCTGAGGACTGCTGTTCTACCCACCATGGAGTTACTAGGGCAGGCACAGCCTGAGGACTGGTGTTCTACACACCATGGAGTCACCAGGGCAGGCACAGCCTGAGGACTGCTGTTCTACACACCATGGAGTCACCAGGGCAGGCACAGCCTGAGGACTGGTGTTCTACACACCATGGAGTCACCAGGGCAGGCACAGCCTGAGGACTGCTGTTCTACACACCATGGAGTCACCAGGGCAGGCACAGCCTGAGGACTGCTGTTCTACACACCATGGAGTCACCAGGGCAGGCACAGCCTGAGGACTGCTGTTCTATACACCATGGAGTTACCAGGGCAGGCGCAGCCTGAGGACTGCTGTTCTACACACCATGGAGTCACTAGGGCAGGCGCAGCCTGTGGACTGCTGTTCTACACACCATGGAGTCACCAGGGAAGGCACAGCCTGAGGACTGCTGTTCTACACACCATGGAGTCACTAGGGCAGGCACAGCCTGAGGAATGCTGTTCTACACACCATGGAGTCACCAGGGAAGGCACAGCCTGAGGACTGCTGTTCTAGACACCATGGAGTCACCAGGGCAGGTACAGCCTGAGGATTGCTGTTCAACACACCACGGATTTTCTCAGGGTAGGCACAGCCTGAGGACTGCTGTTCTACACACCATGGAGTCACTAGGGCAGGTGCAGCCTGAGGATTGCTGTTTTACACACCATGGATTCCCTCAGGGTAGGCACAGCCTGAGGACTGCTGTTCTACACACCATGGAGTCACTAGGGCAGGTGCAGCCTGAGGACTGCTGTTCTACACACTATGGATTCACTAGGGCAGACACAGCTTGAGGACTGCTGTTCCACACACCATGGAGTCACTCAGGGCAGGCACAGCCTGAGGACTGCTGTCCTACACACCATGGAGTCACTAGGGCAGGCACAGCCTGAGTACTGCTGTTCTACACACCATGGAGTCACCAGGGCATGCACAGCCTGAGGACTGCTGTTCCACACACCATGGAGTCACTAGGGCAGGCACAGCCTGAGGACTGCTGTTCTACACACCATGGAGTCACCAGGGAAGGCACAGCCTGAGGACTGCTGTTCTACACACCATGGAGTCACCAGGGCAGGCACAGCCTGAGGACTGCTGTTCCCACACCATGGAGTCACTCAGGGCAGGCACAGCCTGAGGACTGCTGTTCTACACACCATGGAGTCACTAGGTTAGGCACAGCCTGAGGACTGCTGTTCTACACACCATGGAGTCACTAGGGCAGACACAGCCTGAGGACTACTGTTCTACACACCATGGAGTCACTAGGGCAGGCACACCCTGCGGACTGCTGTTCTACACACCTTGGAGTCACTAGGGCATGCACAGCCTGAGGACTACTGTTCTATACACCATGGAGTCACTAGGGCAGGCACCGCCTGAGGACTGCTGTTCTATACACCATGGAGTCACTAGGGCAGGCACAGCCTGAGGACTGCTGTTCTACACACCATGGAGTCACTAGGGCAGGCACAGCCTGAGGACTGCTGTTCCACACACCATGGAGTCACTAGGGCAGGCCCAGCCTGAGGACTGCTGTTCTACACACCATGGAGTCACTAGGGCAGGCCCAGCCTGAGCACTGCTGTTCCAAACACCATGGAGTCACCAGGGCAGGCACAGCCTGAGGACTGCTGTTCTACACACCATGGAGTCACTAGGGCAGGCACAGTCTGAGTACTACTGTTCTATACACCATGGAGTCACTATGGCAGGCACAGCCTGAGGACTGCTGTTCTATACACCATGGAGTCACTAGGGCAGGCACAGCCTGAGGACTGCTGTTCTACACACCATGGAGTCACTAGGGCAGGCACAGCCTGAGGACTGCTGTTCACACACCATGGAGTCACCAGGGCAGGCCCAGCCTGAGGACTGCTGTTCTACACACCATGGAGTCACTAGTGCAGGCACAGCCTGAGGACTGTTGTTCTACACACCATGGAGTCACTCAGGGTAGGCACAGCCTGAGGACTGCTGTTCTACACACCATGGAGTCCCCAGGGCAGGCACAGCCTGAGGACTGCTGTCCTACACACCCATGGAGTCACTAGGGCAGGCACAGCCTGAGGACTGCTGTTCTACACACCATGGAGTCACCAGGCAGACACAGCCTGAGGACTGCTATTATACACCATGTAGTCACTAGGGCAGGCACAGCCTGAGGACTGTTGTTCCACACACCATGGAGTCACCAGGGCAGGCACAGCCTGAGGACTGCTGTTCTACACACCATGGAGTCACCAGAGCAGGCGCAGCCTGAGGACTGCTGTTCCACACACCATGGAGTCACCAGGGCAGGCACCGCCTGAGGACTGCTGTTCTACACACCATGGAGTCACCAGGGCAGGAACGGCGTGAGGTCTGCTCTTCTACACACCATGGAGTCAATAGTGCAGGCACAGCCTGAGGACTGTTGTTCTACACACCATGGAGTCACTCAGGGCAGGCACAGCCTGAGGACTGCTGTTTTACACACCATGGAGTCACCAGGGCAGGCACAGCCTGAGGACTGCTGTCCTACACACCATGGAGTCACTAGGGCAGGCACAGCCTGAGGACTGCTGTTCTACACACCATGGAGTCACTACGGCAGGCACAGCCTGAGGACTGCTGTTCTACACACATGGAGTCACCAGGGCAGGCACAGCCTGAGGACTGCTATTCACACCATGGATTCACTAGGGCAGGCACAGCCTGAGGACTGTTGTTCCACACACCATGAGTCACCAGGGCAGGCACAGCCTGAGGACTGCTGTTCTACACACCATGGAGTCACCAGGGCAGGCACAGCCTGAGGACTGCTGTTCCACACACCATGGAGTCACCAGGGCAGGCCCATCCTGAGGACTGCTGTTCTACACACCATGGAGTCACTAGTGCAGGCACAGCCTGAGGACTGCTGTTCTACACACTATGGAGTCACTAGGGCAGGTAAAGCCTGAGGACTGCTGTTCTACACACCATGGAGTCACTAGGCAGGCTCAGCCTGAGGACTACTGTTCTATACACCATGGAGTCACTAGGGCAGGCACAGCCTGAGGACTGCTGTTCTATACACCATGGAGTCACTAGGGCAGGCGCAGCCTGAGGACTGCTGTTCTACACACCATGGATTCACTAGGGCATGCACAGCCTGAGGACTACTGTTCTATACACCCTGGAGTCACTAGGGCAGGCACAGCCTGAGGACTGCTGTTCTACACACCATGGAGTCACTAGGGCAGGCACAGCCTGAGGACTGCTGTTCTATACACCATGGAGTCACTAGGGCAGGCACAGCCTGAGGACTGCTGTTCTACACACCATGGAGTCACTAGGGCAGGCACAGCCTGAGGACTACTGTTCTATACACCCTGGAGTCCCTAGGGCATGCACAGCCTGAGGACTGCTGTTCTACACACCATGGAGTCACTAGGGCAGACACAGCCTGAGGACTACTGTTCTATACACCCTGGAGTCACTAGGGCAGGCACAGCCTGAGGACTGCTGTTCTACCCACCATGGAGTCACTAGTGCAGGCCCAGCCTGAGGACTGGTGTTCTACACACCATGGAGTCACTAGTGCAGGCACAGCCTGAGGACTGCTGTTCTACACACCATGGAGTCACTTGGGCAGGCACAGCCTGAGGACTGCTTTTCCACACACCATGGAGTTACCAGGGCAGGCACAGCCTGAGGACTGCTGTTCTACACCATGGAGTCACTAGGGCAGGCATAGCCTGAGGACTGCTCTTCTACACACCATGGAGTGACCAGGCAGGCACAGCCTGAGGACTGCTGTTCTATACACCATGGAGTCACCAGGGCAGGCGCAGCCTGAGGACTGCTGTTCTACACACCATGGAGTCACTAGGGCATGCGCAGCCTGTGGACTGCTGTTCTACACACCATGGAGTCACCAGGGAAGGCACAGCCTGAGGACTGCTGTTCTACACACCATGGAGTCACTAGGGCAGGCACAGCCTGAGGACTGCTGTTCTAGGAAACCATGGAGTCACTAGGGCAGACACAGCCTGAGGACTGCTGTTCCACACACCATTTAGTCACCAGGGCAGGTGCAGCCTGAGGACTGCTGTTCCACACACCATGGAGTCACCAGGGCAGGCGCAGCCTGAGGACTGCTGTTCTGCACACCATGGAGTCACTAGGCAGGCACAGCCTGAGGACTACTGTTCTACACACCATGGAGTCACCAGGGCAGGCATAGCCTGAGGACTGCTATTCTACACCATGGAGTCACTAGGGCAGGCACAGCCTGAGGACTGTTGTTCCACACACCATGGAGTCACTCAGGGCAGGCACAGCCTGAGGACTGCTGTCCTACACACAATGGAGTCACTAGGGCAGGCACAGCCTGAGGACTGCTGTTCTACACACTATGGAGTCACTAGGGCAGGTACAGCCTGAGGACTGCTGTTCTACACACCATGGAGTCACTAGGGCAGGCACAGCCTGAGGACTACTGTTCTATACACCATGGAGTCACTAGGGCAGGCACAGCCTGAGGACTGCTGTTCTATACACCATGGAGTCAGTAGGGCAGGCGCAGCCTGAGGACTGCTGTTCTACACACCATGGAGTCACTAGGGCAGACGCAGCCTGAGGACTACTGTTCTATACACCCTGGAGTCACTAGGGCAGGCACAGCCTGAGACTGCTGTTCTACACACCATGGAGTGACTAGGGCAGGCACAGCCTGAGACTGCTGTTTTATACACCATGGAGTCACTAGGGCAGGCACAGCCTGAGGACTGCTGTTCTACACACATGTAGTCACCAGGGCAGGCACAGCCTGAGGACTACTGTTCTATACACCCTGAAGTCACTAGGGCAGGCACAGCCTGAGGACTGCTGTTCTACACACATGGAGTCACTAGGCAGACACAGCCTGAGGACTACTGTTCTATACACCCTGGAGTCACTAGGGCAGGCACAGCCTGAGGACTGCTGTTCTACCCACCATGGAGTCACTAGTGCAGGCGCACCCTGAGGACTGGTGTTCTACACACCATGGAGTCACTAGTGCAGGCACAGCCTGAGGACTGCTGTTCTACACACCATAGAGTCACTAGGGCAGGCACAGCCTGAGGACTGCTGTTCTATACACCATGGAGTCACCAGGGCAGGCGCAGCCTGAGGACTGCTGTTCTACACACCCTGGAGTCACTAGGGCAGGCACAGCCTGAGTACTGCTGTTCTACCCACCATGGAGTCACTAGTGCAGGCGCAGCCTGAGGACTGGTGTTCTACACACCATGGAGTCACTAGTGCAGGCACAGCCTGAGGACTGCTGTTCTACACACCATGGAGTCACTAGGGCAGGCACAGCCTGAGGACTGCTGTTCTATACACCATGGAGTCACCAGGTCAGGCACAGCCTGAGGACTGCTGTTCTACACACCATGGAGTCACTAGGGCAGGCACAGCCTGAGGACTGCTGTTCTACACACCATGGAGTCACTAGGGCAGGCGCAGCCTGTGAACTGCTGTTCTACACACCATGGAGTCACCAGGGAAGGCACAGCCTGAAGACTGCTGTTCTACACACCATGGAGTCACTAGGGCAGGCACAGCCTGAGGACTCCTGTTCTACACACCATGGAGTCACCAGGGCAGGTACAGCCTGAGGACTGCTGTTCCACACACCATGGATTTTCTCAGGGTAGGCACAGCCTGAGGACTGCTGTTCTACACACCATGGAGTCACTAGGGCAGGCACAGCCTGAGGACTGCTGTTCTACACACCATGGAGTCACTCAGGGCAGGCACAGCCTGAGGACTGCTGTTCCACACACCATGGAGTCACTAGGGCAGGTACAGCCTGAGGACTGCTGTTCTACACACCATGGAGTCACTAAGGCAGGCACAGCCTGAGGACTGCTGTTCTACACACCATGGAGTCACTCAGGGCAGGCACAGCCTGAGGACTGCTGTTCCACACACCATGGAGTCACTAAGGCAGGCACAGCCTGAGGACTGCTGTTCCACACACCATGGAGTCACTCAGGGCAGGCACAGCCTGAGGACTGCTGTTCCACACACCATGGAGTCACTAAGGCAGGCATAGCCTGAGGACTGCTGTTCTACACACCATGGAGTCACTAAGGCAGGCACAGCCTGAGGACTGCTGTTCTATACACCATGGAGTCACCAGGGCAGGCACAGCCTGAGGACTGCTGTTCTACACACCATGGAGTCACTAGGGCAGGTACAGCCTGAGGACTGCTGTTCTACACACCATGGAGTCACTAAGGCAGGCACAGCCTGAGACCTGCTGTTCTACACACCATGGAGTCACTCAGGGCAGGCACAGCCTGAGGACTGCTGTTCTACACACCATGGAGTCACTAAGGCAGGCACAGCCTGAGACCTGCTGTTCTACACACCATGGAGTCACTAGGGCAGGTACAGCCTGAGGACTGCTGTTCTACACACCATGGAGTCACTAAGGCAGGCACAGCCTGAGGACTGCTGTTCTATACACCATGGAGTCACCAGGGCAGGCACAGCCTGAGGACTGCTGTTCTACACACCATGGAGTCACTAGGGCAGGTACAGCCTGAGGACTGCTGTTCTACACACCATGGAGTCACTAAGGCAGGCACAGCCTGAGACCTGCTGTTCTACACACCATGGAGTCACTCAGGGCAGGCACAGCCTGAGGACTGCTGTTCTACACACCATGGAGTCACTAAGGCAGGCACAGCCTGAGGACTGCTGTTCTACACACCATGGAGTCACTAGGGCAGGTACAGCCTGAGGACTGCTGTTCTACACACCATGGAGTCACTAAGGCAGGCACAGCCTGAGACCTGCTGTTCTACACACCATGGAGTCACTAGGGCAGGCACAGCCTGAGGACTGCTGTTCTACACACCATGGAGTCACTAGGGCAGGCACAGCCTGAGGACTGCTGTTCTACACACTATGGAGTCACCAGGGCAGGTGCAGCCTGAGGACTGCTGTTCTACACACCATTCAGTCACTAGGGCAGGCACAGCCTGAGGACTGTTGTTCCACACACCATGGAGTCACTAAGGCAGGCACAGCCTGAGGACTACTGTTCTATACACCATGGAGTCACTAGGGCAGGCACAGCCTGAGGACTACTGTTCTATACACCATGGAGTCACTAGGGCAGGCACAACCTGAGGACTGCTGTTCTACACACCATGGAGTCACTAGGGCAGGCGCAGCCTGAGGACTGCTGTTCTACACACCATGGAGTCACCAGGGCAGGCACAGCCTGAGGACTGCTGTTCTACACACCATGGAGTCACTAGGGCAGGCACAGCCTGAGGACTACTGTTCTATACACCATGGAGTCACTAGGGCAGGCACAGCCTGAGGACTACTGTTCTATACACCATGGAGTCACTAGGGCAGGCACAGCCTGAGGACTACTGTTCTATACACCATGGAGTCACTAGGGCAGGCGCAGCCTGAGGACTGCTGTTCTACACACCATGGAGTCACCAGGGCAGGCACAGCCTGAGGACTGCTGTTCTACACACCATGGAGTCACTCAGGGCAGGTACAGCCTGAGGACTGCTGTTCCACACACCATGGAGTCACTAGGGCAGGCACAACCTGAGGACTGCTGTTCTACCCACCATGGAGTCACTAGGGCAGGCACAGCCTGAGGACTGCTGTTCTACCCACCATGGAGTCACTAGGGCAGGCACAGCCTGAGGACTGCTGTTCTACACACCATGGAGTCACCAGGGTAGGCACAGCTTGAGGACTACTCTTCTACACACCATGGAGTCACCAGGGCAGGCACAGCCTGAGGATTGCTGTTCCACACACCATGGAGTCACTAGGGCAGGCACAGCCTGAGGACTGCTGTTCCACACACCATGGAGTCACCAGGGCAGGCACAGCCTGAGGATTGCTGTTCCACACACCATGGAGTCACTAGGGCAGGCACAACCTGAGGACTGCTGTTCTACCCACCATGGAGTCACTAGGGCAGTCACAGCCTGAGGACTGCTGTTCCACACACCATGGAGTCACCAGGGTAGGCACAGCTTGAGGACTACTCTTCTACACACCATGGAGTCACCAGGGCAGGCACAGCCTGAGGATTGCTGTTCCACACACCATGGAGTCACCAGTGCAGGCACAGCCTGAGGACTGCTGTTCTACCCACCATGGAGTCACTAGGGCAGGCACAGCCTGAGGACTGCTGTTCCACACACCATGGAGTCACCAGGGTAGGCACAGCTTGAGGACTACTCTTCTACACACCATGGAGTCACTAGGGCAGGCACAGCCTGAGGACTACTCTTCTACACACCATGGAGTCACTAGGGCAGGCACAGCCTGAGGACTGCTGTTCTACCCACCATGGAGTCACCAGGGCAGGCACAGCCTGAGGACTGCTGTTCCACACACCATGGAGTCACTAGGGCAGGCACAGCCTGAGGACTGCTGTTCCACACACCATGGAGTCACTAGGGCAGGCACCGCCTGAGGACTGCTGTTCTACACACCATGGAGTCACGAGGGCAGGCACAGCCTGAGGACTGCTGTTCTACACACCATGGAGTCACCAGGGCAGGCACAGCCTGAGGACTGCTGTTCTACACACCATGGAGTCACCAGGGCAGGCACAGCCTGAGGACTGCTGTCCTACACACCATGGAGTCACCAGGGCAGACACAGCCTGAGGACTGCTGTTCTACACACCATGGAGTCACCAGGGCAGGCACAGCCTGAGGACTCCTGTTCTACACCATGGAGTCACTAGGGCAGGCACAGCCTGAGGACTGCTGTTCTACACACCATGGAGTCACCAGGGCAGGCACAGCCTGAGGGCTGCTGTTCTACACACCATGGAGTCACTAGGGCAGACACAGCCTGAGGACTGCTGTTCTACACACCATCTAGTCACTAGGGCAGACACAGCCTGAGGACTGCTGTTCTACACACCATGGAGTCACTAGGGCAGGCACAGCCTGAGGACTGCTGTTCTACACACCATGGAGTCACTAGGGCAGACACAGCCTGAGGACTGCTGTTCTACACACCATGGAGTCACTAGGGCAGACACAGCCTGAGGACTGCTGTTCCACACACCATGGAGTCACTAAGGCAGGCACAGCCTGAGGACTGCTGTTCTGCACACCATGGAGTCACTAGGGCAGGCACAGCCTGAGGACTGCTGTTCTACACACCATGGAGTCACTAGGGCAGACACAGCCTGAGGACTGCTGTTCCACACACCATGGAGTCACTAAGGCAGGCACAGCCTGAGGACTGCTGTTCTGCACACCATGGAGTCACTAGGGCAGGCACAGCCTGAGGACTGCTGTTCTGCACACCATGGAGTCACTAGGGCAGGCACAGCCTGAGGACTGCTGTTCCACACACCATGGAGTCACCAGGGCAGACACAGCCTGAGGACTGCTGTTCCACACACCATGGAGTCACTAGGACAGGCACAGCCTGAGGACTGCTGTTCTGCACACCATGGAGTCACTAGGGCAGGCACAGCCTGAGGACTGCTGTTCCACACACCATGGAGTCACCAGGGCAGACACAGCCTGAGGACTGCTGTTCCACACACCATGGAGTCACTAGGGCAGGCACAGCCTGAGGACTGCTGTTCTGCACACCATGGAGTCACTAGGGCAGGCACAGCCTGAGGACTGCTGTTCCACACACCATGGAGTCACCAGGGCAGACACAGCCTGAGGACTGCTGTCCTACACACCATGGAGTCACTAGGGCAGGCACAGCCTGAGGACTGCTGTTCTACACACCATGGAGTCACTAGGGCAGACACAGCCTGAGGACTGCTGTTCTACACACCATGGAGTCACTAGGGCAGGCACAGCCTGAGGACTGCTGTTCTGCACACCATGGAGTCACTAGGGCAGGCACAGCCTGAGGACTGCTGTTCTACACACCATGGAGTCACTAGGGCAGACACAGCCTGAGGACTGCTGTTCCACACACCATGGAGTCACTAGGGCAGGCACAGCCTGAGGACTGCTGTTCTGCACACCATGGAGTCACTAGGGCAGGCACAGCCTGAGGACTGCTGTTCCACACACCATGGAGTCACCAGGGCAGACACAGCCTGAGGACTGCTGTCCTACACACCATGGAGTCACTAGGGCAGGTACAGCCTGAGGACTGCTGTTCTACACACCATAGAGTCACTAGGGCAGGCATAGCCTGAGGACTGCTGTCCTACACACCATGGAGTCACTCAGGGCAGGCACAGCCTGAGGACTGCTGTTCCACACACCATGGAGTCACTAGGACAGGCACAGCCTGAGGACTGCTGTTCCACACACCATGGAGTCACTAAGGCAGGCACAGCCTGAGGACTGCTGTTCTGCACACCATGGAGTCACTAGGGCAGGCACAGCCTGAGGACTGCTGTTCCACACACCATGGAGTCACTAGGGCAGGCGCAGCCTGAGGACTGCTGTTCCACACACCATGGAGTCACTACGGCAGGCACAGCCTGAGGACTGCTGTTCCACACACCATGGAGTCACTAGGGCAGGCACAGCCTGAGGACTGCTGTTCCACACACCATGGAGTCACTAGGGCAGGCACAGCCTGAGGACTGCTGTTCTACACACCATGGAGTCACCAGGGCAGGCACAGCCTGAGGACTGCTGTTCTACACACCATGGAGTCACCAGGGCAGGCACAGCCTGAGGACTGCTGTTCCACACACCATGGAGTCACTAGGGCAGGCACAGCCTGAGGACTGCTGTTCTACACACCATGGAGTCACTAGGGCAGGCACAGCCTGAGAGCTGCTGTTCTACACACCATGGAGTCACTAGGGCAGGCACAGCCTGAGAACTCCTGTTCTACACACCATGGAGTCACCAGGGCAGGCACAGCCTGAGGACTGCTGTTCTACACACCATGGAGTCACTAGGGCAGACACAGCCTGAGGACTGCTGTCCTACACACCATGGAGTCACCAGGGCAGACACAGCCTGAGGACTGCTGTTCTACACACCATGGAGTCACCAGGGCAGGCACAGCCTGAGGACTGCTGTTCCACACACCATGGAGTCACTAGGGCAGGTACAGCCTGAGGACTGCTGTTCTGCACACCATGGAGTCACCAGGGCAGGCACAGCCTGAGGACTGCTGTTCCACACACCATGGAGTCACCAGGGCAGGCACAGCCTGAGGACTGCTGTTCTGCACACCATGGAGTCACTAGGGCAGGTGCAGCCTGAGGACTGCTGTTCTACACACCGTGGAGTCACCAGGGCAGGCACAGCCTGAGGACTGCTGTTCCACACACCATGGAGTCACTAAGGCAGGCACAGCCTGAGGACTGCTGTTCTGCACACCATGGAGTCACTAGGACAGGCACAGCCTGAGGACTGCTGTTCCACACACCATGGAGTCACTAGGGCAGGCGCAGCCTGAGGACTGCTGTTCCACACACCATGGAGTCACTAGCACAGGCACAGCCTGAGGACTGCTGTTCTACACACCATGGAGTCACCAGGGCAGGCACAGCCTGAGGACTGCTGTTCTACACACCATGGAGTCACCAGGGCAGGCGCAGCCTGAGGACCGCTGTTCTACACACCATGGAGTCACCAGGGCAGGCTCAGCCTGAGGACTGCTGTTCCACACACCATGGAGTCACTAGGGCAGGCACAGCCTGAGGACTGCTGTTCCACACACCATGGAGTCACTAGGGCAGGCACAGCCTGAGGACTGCTGTTCCACACACCATGGAGTCACTAGGGCAGGCACAGCCTGAGGACTGCTGTTCTGCACACCATGGAGTCACTAGGGCAGGCACAGCCTGAGGACTGCTGTTCCACACACCATGGAGTCACTAGGGCAGGCACAGCCTGAGGACTGCTGTTCTGCACACCATGGAGTCACTAGGGCAGGTGCAGCCTGAGGACTGCTGTTCTACACACCATGGAGTCACACAGGGCAGGCACAGCCTGAGGACTGCTGTTCTACACACCATGGAGTCACTAGGGCAGGCGCAGCCTGAGGACTGCTGTTCTACACACCGTGGAGTCACTAGGGCAGGTACAGCCTGAGGACTGCTGTTCCGCACACCATGGAGTCACTAGGGCAGGCACAGCCTGAGGACTGCTGTTCCACACACCATGGAGTCACTAGGGCAGGCACAGCCTGAGGACTGCTGTTCTGCACACCATGGAGTCACTAGGGCAGGTGCAGCCTGAGGACTGCTGTTCTACACACCGTGGAGTCACCAGGGCAGGCACAGCCTGAGGACTGCTGTTCCACACACCATGGAGTCACTAAGGCAGGCACAGCCTGAGGACTGCTGTTCTGCACACCATGGAGTCACCAGGGCAGGCACAGCCTGAGGACTGCTGTTCCACACACCATGGAGTCACTAGGGCAGGCGCAGCCTGAGGACTGCTGTTCCACACACCATGGAGTCACTAGGACAGGCACAGCCTGAGGACTGCTGTTCTACACACCATGGAGTCACTAGGGCAGGCACAGCCTGAGGACTGCTGTTCTACACACCATGGAGTCACCAGGGCAGGCGCAGCCTGAGGACCGCTGTTCTACACACCATGGAGTCACCAGGGCAGGCGCAGCCTGAGGACTGCTGTCCTACACACCATGGAGTCACCAGGGCAGGCACAGCCTGAGGACTGCTGTTCCACACCATGGAGTCACTAGGGCAGGCACAGCCTGAGGACTGCTGTTCTACACACAATGGAGTCACCAGGGCAGGCACATCCTGAGGACTGCTGTTCTACACACCATGGAGTCACTCAGGGCAGGCACAGCCTGAGGACTGCTGTTCCACACACCATGGAGTCACTAGGACAGGCACAGCCTGAGGACTGCTGTTCTACACCATGGAGTCACTAGGGCAGGCACAGCCTGAGGACTGCTGTTCTACACACCATGGAGTCACCAGGGCAGGCACAGCCTGAGGACTGCTGTTCTGCACCCCATGGAGTCACTAGGACAGGCACAGCCTGAGGACTGCTGTTCTACACACCATGGAGTCACTAGGGCAGGCACAGCCTGAGGACTGCTGTTCTGCACCCCATGGAGTCACTAGGACAGGCACAGCCTGAGGACTGCTGTTCTACACACCATGGAGTCACCAGGGCAGGCACAGCCTGAGGACTGCTGTTCTACACACCATGGAGTCACTAGGGCAGGTACATCCTGAGGACTGCTGTTCTGCACCCCATGGAGTCACTAGGACAGGCACAGCCTGAGGACTGCTGTTCTACACACCATGGAGTCACTAGGGCAGGCGCAGCCTGAGGACTGCTGTTCTGCACCCCATGGAGTCACTAGGACAGGCACAGCCTGAGGACTGCTGTTCTACACACCATGGATCACCAGGGCAGGCACAGCCTGAGGACTGCTGTTCTGCACCCCATGGAGTCACTAGGACAGGCACAGCCTGAGGACTGCTGTTGTACACACCATGGAGTCACTAGGGCAGGCGCAGCCTGAGGACTGCTGTTCTGCACACGAAGGAGTCACTAGGACAGGCACAGCCTGAGGACTGCTGTTCTACACACCATGGAGTCACTCAGGGCAGGCGCAGCCTGAGGACTGCTGTTCTACACACCATGGAGTCACCAGGGCAGGCACAGCCTGAGGACTGCTGTTCTGCACCCCATGGATTCACTAGGACAGGCACAGCCTGAGGACTGCTGTTCTACACCATGGAGTCACCAGGGCAGGCGCAGCCTGAGGACTCCTGTTCTACACCATGGAGTCACTAGGACAGGCACAGCCTGAGGACTGCTGTTCTACACACCATGGAGTCACTCAGGGCAGGCACAGCCTGAGGACTGCTGTTCTACACACCATGGAGTCACCAGGGCAGGCGCAGCCTGAGGACTGCTGTTCTACACACCATGGAGTCACTCAGGGCAGGCACAGCCTGAGGACTGCTGTTCCACACACCATGGAGTCACCAGGGCAGGCACAGCCTGAGGACTGCTGTTCCACACACCATGGAGTCACTAGGACAGGCACAGCCTGAGGACTGCTGTTCTGCACACCATGGAGTCACTAGGGCAGGCACAGCCTGAGGACTGCTGTTCTACACACCATGGAGTCACCAGGGCAGGCACAGCCTGAGGACTGCTGTTCTACACACCATGGAGTCACCAGGGCAGGCACAGCCTGAGGACTGCTGTTCTACACACCGTGGAGTCACTAGGGCAGGTACAGCCTGAGGACTGCTGTTCTACACACCATGGAGTCACCAGGGCAGGCACAGCCTGAGGACTGCTGTTCTACACACCGTGGAGTCACTAGGGCAGGTACAGCCTGAGGACTGCTGTTCCACACACCATGGAGTCACTAGGGCAGGCACAGCCTGAGGACTACTGTTCTATACACCATGGAGTCAGTAGGGCAGGCACAGCCTGAGGACTGCTGTTCTACACACCATGGAGTCACTAGGGCAGGCACAGCCTGAGGACTGCTGTTCTACACACCATGGAGTCACCAAGACAGGCACAGCCTGAGGACTGCTGTTCCACACACCATGGAGTCACTAGGGCAGGCACAGCCTGAGGACTGCTGTTCCACACACCATGGAGTCACTCAGGGCAGACACAGCCTGAGGACTGCTGTTCTACACACCATGGAGTCACTAGGGCAGGCACAGCCTGAGGACTGCTGTTCTACACACCATGGAGTCACCAGGGCAGGCGCAGCCTGAGGACTGCTGTTCTACACACCATGGAGTCACTAGGGCAGGCACAGCCTGAGGACTGCTGTTCTACACACCATGGAGTCACTCAGGGCAGGCGCAGCCTGAGGACTGCTGTTCTACACACCATGGAGTCACTAGGGCAGGCACAGCCTGAGGACTGCTGTTCTACACACCATGGAGTCACTAGGGCATGCGTAGCCTGAGGACTGCTGTTCTATACACCATGGAGTCACTAGGGCATGCACAGCCTGAGGACTACTGTTCTATACACCATGGAGTCACTAGAGCAGGCACAGCCTGAGGACTGCTGTTCTGCACACCATGGAGTCACCAGGGCAGGCGCAGCCTGAGGACTGCTGTTCTACACACCATGGAGTCACCAGGGCAGGCGCAGCCTGAGGACTGCTGTTCTACACACCATGGAGTCACTAGGGCAGGCACAGCCTGAGGACTGCTGTTCTACACACCATGGAGTCACTCAGGGCAGGCGCAGCCTGAGGACTGCTGTTCTACACACCATGGAGTCACTAGGGCAGACACAGCCTGAGGACTGCTGTTCTACACACCATGGAGTCACTAGGGCAGGCGCAGCCTGAGGACTGCTGTTCTACACACCATGGAGTCACTAGGGCAGACACAGCCTGAGGACTGCTGTTCTACACACCATGGAGTCACTAGGGCAGGCGCAGCCTGAGTACTGCTGTTCTACACACCATGGAGTCACTAGGGCAGACACAGCCTGAGGACTGCTGTTCTACACACCATGGAGTCACTAGGGCAGGCGCAGCCTGAGGACTGCTGTTCTACACACCATGGAGTCACTAGGGCAGGCACAGCCTGAGGACTGCTGTTCTACACACCATGGAGTCACTAGGGCAGGCACAGCCTGAGGACTGCTGTTCTACACACCATGGAGTCACTAGGGCAGGCGCAGCCTGAGGACTGCTGTTCTACACACCATGGAGTCACTAGGGCAGGCGCAGCCTGAGGACTGCTGTTCTACACACCATGGAGTCACTAGGGCAGACACAGCCTGAGGACTGCTGTTCTACACACCATGGAGTCACTAGGGCAGGCACAGCCTGAGGACTGCTGTTCTACACACCATGGAGTCACTAGGGCAGACACAGCCTGAGGACTGCTGTTCTACACACCATGGAGTCACTAGGGCAGGCGCAGCCTGAGGACTGCTGTTCTACACACCATGGAGTCACTAGGGCAGACACAGCCTGAGGACCTCTGTTCTACACACCATGGAGTCACTAGGGCAGGCACAGCCTGAGGACTGCTGTTCTACACACCATGGAGTCACTAGGGCAGACACAGCCTGAGGACTGCTGTTCTACACACCATGGAGTCACTAGGGCAGGCGCAGCCTGAGGACTGCTGTTCTACACACCATGGAGTCACTAGGGCAGGCACAGCCTGAGGACTGCTGTTCTACACACCATGGAGTCACTAGGGCAGGCGCAGCCTGAGGACTGCTGTTCTACACACCATGGAGTCACTAGGGCAGACACAGCCTGAGGACTGCTGTTCTACACACCATGGAGTCACTAGGGCAGGCACAGCCTGAGGACTGCTGTTCTATACACCATGGAGTCACTAGGGCAGGCACAGCCTGAGGACTGCTGTCCTACACACCATGGAGTCACCAGGGCAGGCACAGCCTGAGGACTACTGTTCTATACACCATGGAGTCACTAGGGCAGGCACAGCCTGAGGACTACTGTTCTATACACCATGGAGTCACTAGGGCAGGCGCAGCCTGAGGACTGCTGTTCTACACACCGTGGAGTCACTAGGGCAGGTACAGCCTGAGGACTGCTGTTCCGCACACCATGGAGTCACTAGGGCAGGCACAGCCTGAGGACTGCTGTTCCACACACCATGGAGTCACTAGGGCAGGCACAGCCTGAGGACTGCTGTTCTGCACACCATGGAGTCACTAGGGCAGGTGCAGCCTGAGGACTGCTGTTCTACACACCGTGGAGTCACCAGGGCAGGCACAGCCTGAGGACTGCTGTTCCACACACCATGGAGTCACTAAGGCAGGCACAGCCTGAGGACTGCTGTTCTGCACACCATGGAGTCACCAGGGCAGGCACAGCCTGAGGACTGCTGTTCCACACACCATGGAGTCACTAGGGCAGGCGCAGCCTGAGGACTGCTGTTCCACACACCATGGAGTCACTAGGACAGGCACAGCCTGAGGACTGCTGTTCTACACACCATGGAGTCACTAGGGCAGGCACAGCCTGAGGACTGCTGTTCTACACACCATGGAGTCACCAGGGCAGGCGCAGCCTGAGGACCGCTGTTCTACACACCATGGAGTCACCAGGGCAGGCGCAGCCTGAGGACTGCTGTCCTACACACCATGGAGTCACCAGGGCAGGCACAGCCTGAGGACTGCTGTTCCACACCATGGAGTCACTAGGGCAGGCACAGCCTGAGGACTGCTGTTCTACACACAATGGAGTCACCAGGGCAGGCACATCCTGAGGACTGCTGTTCTACACACCATGGAGTCACTCAGGGCAGGCACAGCCTGAGGACTGCTGTTCCACACACCATGGAGTCACTAGGACAGGCACAGCCTGAGGACTGCTGTTCTACACCATGGAGTCACTAGGGCAGGCACAGCCTGAGGACTGCTGTTCTACACACCATGGAGTCACCAGGGCAGGCACAGCCTGAGGACTGCTGTTCTGCACCCCATGGAGTCACTAGGACAGGCACAGCCTGAGGACTGCTGTTCTACACACCATGGAGTCACTAGGGCAGGCACAGCCTGAGGACTGCTGTTCTGCACCCCATGGAGTCACTAGGACAGGCACAGCCTGAGGACTGCTGTTCTACACACCATGGAGTCACCAGGGCAGGCACAGCCTGAGGACTGCTGTTCTACACACCATGGAGTCACTAGGGCAGGTACATCCTGAGGACTGCTGTTCTGCACCCCATGGAGTCACTAGGACAGGCACAGCCTGAGGACTGCTGTTCTACACACCATGGAGTCACTAGGGCAGGCGCAGCCTGAGGACTGCTGTTCTGCACCCCATGGAGTCACTAGGACAGGCACAGCCTGAGGACTGCTGTTCTACACACCATGGAGTCACCAGGGCAGGCACAGCCTGAGGACTGCTGTTCTGCACCCCATGGAGTCACTAGGACAGGCACAGCCTGAGGACTGCTGTTGTACACACCATGGAGTCACTAGGGCAGGCGCAGCCTGAGGACTGCTGTTCTGCACACGAAGGAGTCACTAGGACAGGCACAGCCTGAGGACTGCTGTTCTACACACCATGGAGTCACTCAGGGCAGGCGCAGCCTGAGGACTGCTGTTCTACACACCATGGAGTCACCAGGGCAGGCACAGCCTGAGGACTGCTGTTCTGCACCCCATGGATTCACTAGGACAGGCACAGCCTGAGGACTGCTGTTCTACACCATGGAGTCACCAGGGCAGGCGCAGCCTGAGGACTCCTGTTCTACACCATGGAGTCACTAGGACAGGCACAGCCTGAGGACTGCTGTTCTACACACCATGGAGTCACTCAGGGCAGGCACAGCCTGAGGACTGCTGTTCTACACACCATGGAGTCACCAGGGCAGGCGCAGCCTGAGGACTGCTGTTCTACACACCATGGAGTCACTCAGGGCAGGCACAGCCTGAGGACTGCTGTTCCACACACCATGGAGTCACCAGGGCAGGCACAGCCTGAGGACTGCTGTTCCACACACCATGGAGTCACTAGGACAGGCACAGCCTGAGGACTGCTGTTCTGCACACCATGGAGTCACTAGGGCAGGCACAGCCTGAGGACTGCTGTTCTACACACCATGGAGTCACCAGGGCAGGCACAGCCTGAGGACTGCTGTTCTACACACCATGGAGTCACCAGGGCAGGCACAGCCTGAGGACTGCTGTTCTACACACCGTGGAGTCACTAGGGCAGGTACAGCCTGAGGACTGCTGTTCTACACACCATGGAGTCACCAGGGCAGGCACAGCCTGAGGACTGCTGTTCTACACACCGTGGAGTCACTAGGGCAGGTACAGCCTGAGGACTGCTGTTCCACACACCATGGAGTCACTAGGGCAGGCACAGCCTGAGGACTACTGTTCTATACACCATGGAGTCAGTAGGGCAGGCACAGCCTGAGGACTGCTGTTCTACACACCATGGAGTCACTAGGGCAGGCACAGCCTGAGGACTGCTGTTCTACACACCATGGAGTCACCAAGACAGGCACAGCCTGAGGACTGCTGTTCCACACACCATGGAGTCACTAGGGCAGGCACAGCCTGAGGACTGCTGTTCCACACACCATGGAGTCACTCAGGGCAGACACAGCCTGAGGACTGCTGTTCTACACACCATGGAGTCACTAGGGCAGGCACAGCCTGAGGACTGCTGTTCTACACACCATGGAGTCACCAGGGCAGGCGCAGCCTGAGGACTGCTGTTCTACACACCATGGAGTCACTAGGGCAGGCACAGCCTGAGGACTGCTGTTCTACACACCATGGAGTCACTCAGGGCAGGCGCAGCCTGAGGACTGCTGTTCTACACACCATGGAGTCACTAGGGCAGGCACAGCCTGAGGACTGCTGTTCTACACACCATGGAGTCACTAGGGCATGCGTAGCCTGAGGACTGCTGTTCTATACACCATGGAGTCACTAGGGCATGCACAGCCTGAGGACTACTGTTCTATACACCATGGAGTCACTAGAGCAGGCACAGCCTGAGGACTGCTGTTCTGCACACCATGGAGTCACCAGGGCAGGCGCAGCCTGAGGACTGCTGTTCTACACACCATGGAGTCACCAGGGCAGGCGCAGCCTGAGGACTGCTGTTCTACACACCATGGAGTCACTAGGGCAGGCACAGCCTGAGGACTGCTGTTCTACACACCATGGAGTCACTCAGGGCAGGCGCAGCCTGAGGACTGCTGTTCTACACACCATGGAGTCACTAGGGCAGACACAGCCTGAGGACTGCTGTTCTACACACCATGGAGTCACTAGGGCAGGCGCAGCCTGAGGACTGCTGTTCTACACACCATGGAGTCACTAGGGCAGACACAGCCTGAGGACTGCTGTTCTACACACCATGGAGTCACTAGGGCAGGCGCAGCCTGAGGACTGCTGTTCTACACACCATGGAGTCACTAGGGCAGACACAGCCTGAGGACTGCTGTTCTACACACCATGGAGTCACTAGGGCAGGCGCAGCCTGAGGACTGCTGTTCTACACACCATGGAGTCACTAGGGCAGGCACAGCCTGAGGACTGCTGTTCTACACACCATGGAGTCACTAGGGCAGGCACAGCCTGAGGACTGCTGTTCTACACACCATGGAGTCACTAGGGCAGGCGCAGCCTGAGGACTGCTGTTCTACACACCATGGAGTCACTAGGGCAGGCGCAGCCTGAGGACTGCTGTTCTACACACCATGGAGTCACTAGGGCAGACACAGCCTGAGGACTGCTGTTCTACACACCATGGAGTCACTAGGGCAGGCACAGCCTGAGGACTGCTGTTCTACACACCATGGAGTCACTAGGGCAGACACAGCCTGAGGACTGCTGTTCTACACACCATGGAGTCACTAGGGCAGGCGCAGCCTGAGGACTGCTGTTCTACACACCATGGAGTCACTAGGGCAGACACAGCCTGAGGACCTCTGTTCTACACACCATGGAGTCACTAGGGCAGGCACAGCCTGAGGACTGCTGTTCTACACACCATGGAGTCACTAGGGCAGACACAGCCTGAGGACTGCTGTTCTACACACCATGGAGTCACTAGGGCAGGCGCAGCCTGAGGACTGCTGTTCTACACACCATGGAGTCACTAGGGCAGGCACAGCCTGAGGACTGCTGTTCTACACACCATGGAGTCACTAGGGCAGGCGCAGCCTGAGGACTGCTGTTCTACACACCATGGAGTCACTAGGGCAGACACAGCCTGAGGACTGCTGTTCTACACACCATGGAGTCACTAGGGCAGGCACAGCCTGAGGACTGCTGTTCTATACACCATGGAGTCACTAGGGCAGGCACAGCCTGAGGACTGCTGTCCTACACACCATGGAGTCACCAGGGCAGGCACAGCCTGAGGACTACTGTTCTATACACCATGGAGTCACTAGGGCAGGCACAGCCTGAGGACTACTGTTCTATACACCATGGAGTCACTAGGGCAGGCACAGCCTGAGGACTGCTGTCCTACACACCATGGAGTCACCAGGGCAGGCGCAGCCTGAGGACTGCTGTTCCACACACCATGGAGTCACTAGGGCAGGCACAGCCTGAGGACTGCTGTCCTACACACCATGGAGTCACCAGGGCAGGCTGCCTCCCAGGAGGACTGAGGGCTCTGGGGCCTGCCTGCCCCTCCTGGCACTTGTCCTGGCCCGTTGCTGGTGAGACTCAGGCTTATGTTGGCTCTGGGGTGTGTTTCTCCTTCTATTCTACTTTTCCCTAGAAGCTGAGCATCTCTGCAGCTGCTCTCTGGTGTCACTGCTTTGTAACTGCCTGGGGCCCTCCGTCAGGTCCCCAGCTGTCACCAGACAGTCCTTCCTTTGGGGATGCCAGGGGACTCTTGCTCTGGGTGTCTGAGGGCCCCTCACTGTGAGCCCTGCCCACTCAGTCTCTGGGCTTTCGTCTAAGAGTTGCATCTTTCTGCTCCGGGAAAGTCTCTCCTCTGAAACCCCGTCAGTCGAGCAGTGAGCTCTTCTGCTATCACCTCCGACCTGGTCTCTCCTGCTGCAGGCTTCTCCCTCTCTCTCGTCAGATGTGTTCTGAAAGGCTCCTTTGACCCTGACCTTCTCTATGGAGCTTTGAGCTCAGTGATCCTATTCCCAGGGCCTCTCCTGTTATCTGGGTTCTGGGGATTGAACTCAGGGGCACTAGACCACCAAGCCACATCACCAGTGCGCGAGCATGTGCGCTCTCTCACACTCTCACACTCTCGCTCTCTCTCTCTCTCTCTCTCTCTCTCTCTCTCTATATATATATATATATATATATACATATACGTAAATTTTTTTTTGTCTCACTGAGTTGCTTAGTGCCTTGCCATTGCTGAAGCTGGCTTTGAACTCATGATCCTCTTGCCTCAGCCTCCCAGGCCACTGAGATTATAGGCATGCACCACTTTGCCCAGGCCTGCACCTGCACTTTATTTTATTTATTTATTTATTTATTTATTTATTTATTTTAGAAAGAGAGAGAGAGAAGAGAATTTTAATTTTTATTTTTAAGTTATTGGCGGACACAACATCTTTGTTTGTATGTGGTGCTGAGGATCGAACCCTGGCCGCACGCATGCCAGGCGAGCACACTACCACTTGAGCCACATCGCCAGCCCTGCACCTGCACTTTAAATGCTGAGGACAAGGGTGCTTTTTTAAAAAATATTTAGTTTTAGGTGGAAACAATATCTTTATTTTATTTTTATGTGGTGCTGGGGATCGAACCCAGTGCCTCACATGGGCTAGGCGAGCGCTCCGACTGAGCTACAGCCCCAGCCCTGCCTTGCTGTCCGTTGTCTTCTACTCTTCCCTCTAGGGTCAGCTGCCCTCTTCACGGACCCCGTTCTGTATTCTGCTATTGGCTTCTGTGGGAAATATAAAGTTGGCGCTCCATTTTCGAAATAGCCTTAATTGGGAGGCAAGATCCAATCCTACCCGTTTTAACTACAGCTCTTCCCTTTCCCCGCCCCAGTTTCCGCATGACCCAGTGATGTAGATCGTGACCTGAGCTCCTCCTAGCAGGGCCAGGAGCAGTGCTGTCTCAGGGTCAAAGCAGGAGGGCCGCCCAGGTTGCTGCTGACCAGGTTCAGTGGTGCACCCATTGGCAGAAGTGAAGTTTGCCTTACCGAGCTGCTTCAAAACATGTGTTTGAATCCCTGCAACAACAGGGATTTCTAATACTTCTGAAAGCCTTGGATGTAATGGCACCCCTTTCTCCACAGAAAATCTTAACTAAGCTTCTCCAGAAATCTTCACCATAGTTGATTTTGGGACTATCAGCAAAAGAGTCTCTACAAAAGAGTTCAATGTAATCAAACTATTCTTCTGTTGCTCCATTTTACTTGGCCACTGGCCTGGAAGAGATCAGCACTCCAGGTGCTGCAGGCCCCTTTACTTGTTTTTCACAAATGTGTATCCAGTATAGTAGTTTGTAGAAGTGTGTTTGCAAGTGCAAAATGTGGTTAAAAAAAATCCTTTAACAAGGCCTCTGGCCTTGAGCTGGGCTTCACAGAGATGTCTACGTTTCTAAGATAAGAGAAGTTACCAATGGGCTCCATGGTAACAGCTGGCAGGGGAGGAAAGGAAGGGGAGAAGAAGCTCTCCCCTTCTCAGGCACTGTCCTTGAAGGGTTAACTTGCCCAGAACAGTGAAAAGCTGCTTTTATGTGAACTTCTGCAGGCTGTGAACTTCTGAGCCCCTCCCCTTACACACTGGGTATAAAGTTCTGAAAGTACCTGAACTCGGGGTTCAGGGGGATTGATTGATTACAGCGAAAGCTTTGCCCTCTGAACCTGGCTGCAGCCAAATAAACCTGCTTCCTGTCCCTATTTGGTGTTTTGCCTCGTCTGTCCCCTGAAACAGGGACCTGGACACTCTGTGTTTCAGAGTCTATCCCAAGGAGCTGCCATGGTTTCCCTGTGGACTTCTCCTGAGTGGAAAGAAAATGGGGTCCAGAGGCAGGGTGTGCTGCTGTGTTATTTAGGGTGGACAGGTGAAGGCTTGGCCACAGGCAGACAGACCACCCCCCTCCGCCAGACCTCCAGCCAAGCTAGAATGAAGCTGTCACTCTGGGGTCCCAGGCTGCTGCTGGAAGCTGTGGCCTGACCTGGTTGTCACTGTGAAGTCTTTGGATGGCAGCCCCTGTGTCTGTCCCCTGGGACCTGCTTGGTGTGGGGTAGCATCAGGTCTGCCCCCAGTAGCTATTAACCGGCAATAGGCGTCTCTGCCCACACCCAGCCCTGAGCTCTCTGGGCTCCACAGCATGACTCCCAGGCCTCTACTGCTGACCTCTGACACCTCGCTCTCTTGTTGCCTGGGCCGCCAACCCCCACCTGCTCACCTTCAGAAGTCAGTGTCCCTCCCTGCCCAGGCCATCTTCCCATTCTCTGCTGCAGGCTACACCTCATTCTCATTTTCTTCTGATCCAGGGCTGGATGGCGGAGGCCAGGCAGTGCTTGGGGTTCCCAGCACCAGCTCCATGCCACAGTTGTCACTCAGGACTGTGCCTGAAGACCCAATGTAGCATTCCCAACATCCTCCAACGTAGGAGCAAGACCAGATGACCCCAGGTCCCAGTACGCTGTGTGCTGCTCTTGAGTGTCACCTGGTGGAGCCTCTCAGGACAGGAGAAGCCAGCATGTCCAGCCCTAGCGCCTGCCGCCCTGTGTCTCCACAGGTTCTTCTCCAGTCAGCAGCACTTATTTTTTTTCTCATTTAAAAAATTTGTTCTAATTAGTTCTGCACAACAGTGAAATGCACTTTAACACATCCTACATAAATGGAGTATGACTCCTCATCCTTCTGGTTGTACATGATGTAGGATCACACTGGTAATGCAGTCATATATCACTTAGGGTAACAATGTCCAATTCATTCTGCTGTCCTTCCTGCCCCAAACCCCTCCTCTCCCTTCACTCCCCTCTGTTTAATCCAAAGTAACTCTGTTCTTCCCTAGATCAGCATCTGCATATCAGAGAAAACATTCAGCCTTTGGTTCTTTGGAATTGGCTTATTTGGCTTGGCATGATATTCCAGCTCCAATCATTTACCAGCAAATGCCATAGTTTCATTCTTCTTTAAGGCTCAGTAATATTCCATTGTGTATATGTACCACATTTTCTTTATCCATTCATCTGTTGAAGGGCACCTAGGTTGGTTCCATAGTTTAGCTATTTTGAATTGAAGCAGCACCTTTTTAAAAAGTAGATCTTACAAGCAGATTACTTCCCCGTGTTCACAGGCAAAGTGCTGCATGCCTCAGCATAGCATCTGTGTGACAGCCAATTCTTCAGGCTCTGTGGGCTCTGGACATTTTCCTCTAACTGTGCACAACACCAGTGTACTCAATGTGTTCCAGAAGAGCTGCCCTGGTAGGTAGAACACGTGAGCCCACTCCCAGCCTCCTATCCTGCGTATTCCGTGACAACTCGGGGGATCTGGTGGTAGAGAGAGTGCTCAGGCCTTGGGGCCTGCACTGGCTCTGGCCAGCCTTCCTCAGCTTGTGGTCAGCCTGCACATTTTTCCCGAAGAGGAGCCAGTGTGTCAGAGTGGGTTGGAGAGCACAGGGTTGGACAGAAGCAAGGAGAAGGAACGGGAAACTCTGGATTTGGCAAAGAACAAGGAAATGTTGGGAGATCCTCACTGGCAGGGTCTCCACGAAGGTCAGAGGTCAGGACTAAGATGGGAGCAGGTCCAGAGGGAGTCAGGAAGCTTGTGCAGCAGAGCAGGGAACTGTGGGGCCCACAGCTACAGGGCTGGTGTCATCCCGGTGACAGCCCCCACCTGGGACACAACACCATCCTGGGATACGGAGCATCTGGGGCATGGAACCGTCCCTGCAGTCTCCCGTTTGGGATGTCCACTGCAGGAGGCCAAGGCAGACTAACATTGTCCCCCGCCCCTCAACCCTGCATGTCGCTCTCCTTGTCAATGGTAAAGGGTCAGTTGTTTGAGTTGCATTTTCTCCTTTCTCTGAGGGAAGGGGATGTGGCCAGAAATCCCTCTGCACTGCTTCCTGGGGACTGTGCTAGACGTGGTCATTGCTGTACAGTCGCAGCCCACTAACAGGGCAACAGGGAAGGCTCCAGAGCCTGTGCCCATTTGGCACAGCCCTGGGCTCAGAATCACATAGGGAGGGAGAGGGGAGAGGGAGAGAAGGGAGGGTAGAGAAAGTCGGTCAGGAGGGGGGCCTTCGACCCCAGCATGGGAGCCAGGCCCTGTCCTGACAAGGGGTCCAGCTGCAGCCTCTCTGTAGGTGGCTCAGGTTAGGGTCCATCTTCCCAG